>NW_025423738.1:300000-495382 GCF_020740605.2 Lemur catta
TGGAGATGAGATATTTTTCTGGGGTGGCAAGTGCAGGGCCTCTGTCAGTCCTGGGTTTGTTGGACTAGCGCCAGACATGAGAAGTGCGTCTTTGTGGGACAGGTGAATAGTGCGGGTCCTGTTTTATTTTGTTGTGATTTCAGCATTATTTTCAGAACCCGAGCAGGAATCTCGCATTAGCATAAGAATCCTGCCTGGTAGTTGAGATTTCATGGTGGGGTGTAAGTGCGGGGCTTCTGTCAGCCCTGCCTTTGATTTGTTTACCTCCAGAGTTGGAAAGTGCATACTTGCGTGAGATGGGAGAAGTGTGGATCGTGCTTCAGATTTCATCCTGACACTTTGAAATGACCAGTGTGTTGGTAATTATTTGCCATTTCCATGGCATTTGGCACCGTAATAGTCATGAGGTCGGTCTCTGCATCCTGAAGCCTATGATGCTTTTTGCAGAGAAACCTCTGCTGCGGCCCAGGTAACTTGCTATTTCCCATAGCTGGCACAGGAGCCTTGGAAGATAGGATTGTTTTCAGTATTATTTCACCATTTTTTCACCACTGTTTCAAGAACGGGAGCCCTTTTTAACCGCTAGCTGAAGAATCCTTCTTTGGTGATGAGATATATTTCTGGGGTGGCAAGTGCAGGGCCTCTGTCAGTCCTGGGTTTGTTGGACTAGCACCAGACATGAGAAGTGCGCCTTTGTGGGACAGGTGAATAGTGCGGATCCTGTTTCAGTCTAAAGACTGAAACAGGATCCGCACTTTTCACCGTTCCTTTCAGAATCATTTGATTCATCAGCTAGGAATGGCGATTGCGTGTCCAGTCCAATCAAAGGCTAGGCCAAAGTACCTCGGTCTTTCCAAGACGTGTGTGGCCCAACTTTTGAAAGAACCGCTAAGTGGAGAACTATTTGGTATTTTTCCTAAGCACTTTTCACCGTAATTGTCCTAAGGTTGGTCTCTGCATCCTTAAGCATACGAGAGTTTTCACAGACGAAACAGGCTGAGGCCCATTAATCTTGGCAATTCCAATAGTTGGTCCTAGAGACTACCAAAAAGTGTTCTTTTAAGTATTATTCCCTTGTGGTTTCAGCATTATTTTCAGAACCCGAGCAGGGTTCTGGCATTAGCATAAGAATTCTGCCTGGTAGTTGAGATTTCTGGGAGGGGTGTAAGCGCCGGGCTTCTGTAGGTCCTGCCTTTGATTTGTTTACCTCCAGAGTTTTAAAGTGCATATTTGCATGAGATGGGAAAACTGTGGATCGTGCTTCAGATTTCATCCTGACACTTTGAAATGACCAGTGTGTTGGTATTTATTTACCATTTCCATGGCGTTTGGCACCGTAATAGTCATGAGGTCGGTCTCTGCATCCTGAAGCCTATGATCCTTTTTGCAGAGAAACTTCTGCTGACCCAGGTAACTTGCTGTTTCCCATAGCTGGCACAGGAGCCTTGGAAGATAGGATTGTTTTCAGTATTATTTCACCATTTTTTCACCACTGTTTCAAGAACGGGAGCCCTTTTCAACCGTTAGCGGAAGAATCCTTCTTTGGAGATGAGATATTTTTCTGGGGTGGCAAGTGCAGGGCCTCTGTCAGTCCTGGGTTTGTTGGACTAGCGCCAGACATGAGAAGTGCGCCTTTGTGGGACAGGTGAATAGTGCGGATCCTGTTTCAGTCTAAAGACTGAAACAGGATCCGCACTTTTCACCGTTCCTTTCAGAATCATTTGATTCATCAGCTAGGAATGGCGATTGCTTCTCCAAACCAATCGAAGGCTAGGCCAAAGTACCTCGATCTTTCCAAGAGGTGTGTGGCCCAACTTTTGAAAGAACCGCTATGTGGAGAACTATTTGGTATTTTTCCGAAGCACTTTTCACCGTAATTGTCCTAAGGTTGGTCTCTGCACCCTGAAGCATACGAGAGTTTTCACAGACGAAACAGGCTGAGGCCCATTAATCTTGGCATTCCCAATAGTTGGTCCTAGAGACTACCAAGAAAGTGTTTTTTTAAGTATTATTCCGTTGTGGTTTCAGCATTATTTTCAGAACCCGAGCAGGGTTCTCGCATTAGCATAAGAATCCTGCCTGGTAGTTGAGATTTCATGGTGGGGTGTAAGTGCGGGGCTTCTGTCAGCCCTGCCTTTGATTTGTTTGCCTCCAGAGTTGGAAAGTGCATATTTGGGTGAGATGGGAAAAGTGTGGATCGTGCTTCAGATTTCATCCTGACACTTTGAAATGACCAGTGTGTTGGTAATTATTTGCCATTTCCATGGCGTTTGGCACCGTAATAGTCATGAGGTAGGTCTCTGCATCCTGAAGCCTATGATGCTTTTTGCAGAGAAACCTCTGCTGAGGCCCAGGTAACTTGCTATTTCCCATAGCTGGCACAGGAGCCTTGGAAGATAGGACTGTTTTCAGTATTATTTCACCATTTTTTCACCACTGTTTCAAGAACGGGAGCCCTTTTCAACCGTTAGCGGAAGAATCCTTCTTTGGAGACGAGATATTTTTCTGGGGTGGCAAGTGCAGGGCCTCTGTCAGTCCTGGGTTTGTTGGACTAGCGCCAGACATGAGAAGTGTGCCTTTGTGGGACAGGTGAATAGTGCGGATCCTGTTTCAGTCTAAAGACTGAAACAGGATCCGCACTTTTCACAGTTCCTTTCAGAATCATTTGATTCATCAGCTAGGAATGGCGATTGCTTCTCCAGACCAATCGAAGGCTAGGCCAAAGTAACTCGATCTTTCCAAGAGGTGTGTGGCCCAACTTTTGAAAGAACCGCTAAGTGGAGAACTATTTGGTATTTTTCCGAAGCACTTTTCACCGTAATTGTCATAAGGTTGGTCTCTGCATCCTTAAGCATACCAGTGTCTTCACAGACGAAACAGGCTGAGGCCCGGTAATCTTGGCATTTCCAATAGTTGGTCCTAGAGACTACCAAGAAAGTGTTCTTTTAAGTATTATTCTGTTGTGGTTTCAGCATTATTTTCAGAACCCGAGCAGGGTTCTCGTATTAGCATAAGAATCCTGCCTGGTAGTTGAGATTTCATGGTGGGGTGTAACTGCGGGGCTTCTGTCAGCCCTGCCTTTGATTTGTTTACCTCCAGAGTTGGAAAGTGCATATTTGCGTGAGATGGGAAAAGTGTGGTCGTGCTTCAGATTTCATCCTGACACTTTGAAATGACCAGTGTGTTGGTAATTATTTGCCATTTCCATGGCGTTTGGCACCGTAATAGTCATGAGGTCGGTCTCTGCATCCTGAAGCCTATGATGGTTTTTGCAGAGAAACCTCTGCTGAGGCCCAGGTAACTTGCTATTTCCCATAGCTGGCACAGGAGCCTTGGAAGATAGGATTGTTTTCAGTATTATTTCACCATTTTTTCACCACTGTTTCAAGAACGGGAGCCCTTTTCAACCGTTAGCGGAAGAATCCTTCTTTGGAGATGAGATATTTTTCTGGGGTGGCAAGTGCAGGGCCTCTGTCAGTCCTGGGTTTGTTGGACTAGCGCCAGACATGAGAAGTGCGCCTTTGTGGGACAGGTGAATAGTGCGGATCCTGTTTGAGTCTAAAGACTGAAACAGGATCCGCACTTTTCACCGTTCCTTTCAGAATCATTTGATTCATCAGCTAGGAATGGCGATTGCTTCTCCAGACCAATCGAAGGCTAGGCCAAAGTAACTCGATCTTTCCAAGAGGTGTGTGGCCCAACTTTTGAAAGAACCGCTAAGTGGAGAACTGTTTGGTATTTTTCCGAAGCACTTTTCACCGTAATTGTCATAAGGTTGGTCTCTGCATCCTTAAGCATACGAGCGTTTTCAAAGACGAAACAGGCTGAGGCCCAGTAATCTTGGCATTTCCAATAGTTGGTCCTAGAGACTACCAAGAGAGTGTTTTTTTGTAAGTATTATTCCAATGTGGTTTCAGCATTATTTTCAGAACCCGAGCATGGTTCTCGCATTGGCATAAGAATCCTGCCTGGTAGTTGAGATTTCTGGGTGGGGTGTAAGTTGGGGGATTCTGTCAGCCCTGCCTTTGATTTGTTTACCTCCAGAGTTGGAAAGCGCATAATTGCGTCTGATGGGAAAAGTGTGGATCGTGCTTCAGATTTCATACTGACATTTGAAATGATCAGTGTGTTGGTAATTATTTGCCATTTCCATGGCGTTTGGCACCGTAATTGTCATAAGGTTGGTCTCTGCATCCTTAAGCATACGAGAGTTTTCACAGACCAAACAGGCTGAGGCCCAGTAATCTTGGCATTTCCAATAGTTGGTCCTAGAGACTACCAAGAAAGTGTTTTTTTAAGTATTATTCCATTGCGGTTTCAGCATTATGTTCAGAACCCGAGCAGGGTTCTCGCATTAGCATAAGAATCCTGCCTGGTAGTTGAGATTTCTGGGTGGGGTGTAAGTTCGGGGCTTCTGTCAGCCCTGCCTTTTATTTGTTAACCTTCAGTGTTGGAAAGTGCATATTTGCGTGAGATGGGAAAAGTGTGGATCGTGCTTCAGATTTCATCCTGACACTTTGAAATGACCAGTGTGTTGGTAATTATTTGCCATTTCCATGGCGTTTGGCACTGTAATAATCATGAGGTCGGTCTCTGCATCCTGAAGCCTATGATGCTTTTTGCAGAGAAACCTCTGCGGAGGCCCAGGTAACTTGCTATTTCCCATAGCTGGCACAGGAGCCTTGGAAGATAGGATTGTTTTCAGTATTATTTCACCAATTTTTCACCACTGTTTCAAGAACGGGAGCCCTTTTCAACCGTTAGCGGAAGAATCCTTCTTTGGAGATGAGATATTTATCTGGGGTGGCAAGTGAAGGGCCTCTGTCAGTCCTGGGTTTGTTGGACTAGCGCCAGACATGAGAAGTGCGCCTTTGTGGGACAGGTGAATAGTGCGGATCCTGTTTCAGTCTAAAGACTGAAACAGGATCCGCACTTTTCACCGTTCCTTTCAGAATCATTTGCTTCATCAGCTAGGAATGGCGATTGCTTCTCCAGACCAATCGAAGGCTAGGCCAAAGTAACTCGATCTTTCCAAGAGGTGTGTGGCCCAACTTTTGAAAGAACCGCTAAGTGGAGAACTATTTGGTATTTTTCCGAAGCACTTTTCACCGGAATTGTCATAAGGTTGGTCTCTGCATCCTTAAGCATACCAGAGTTTTCAAATACGAAACAGGCTGAGGCCCATTAATCTTGGCATTTCCAATAGTTGGTCCTGGAGACTACTAAGTAAGTGTTTTTTTAAGTATTATTCCATTGTGGTTTCAGCATTATTTTCAGAACCCGAGCAGGGTTCTCGCATTAGCATAAGAATCCTGCCTGGTAGTTGAGATTTCATGGTGGGGTGTAAGTGCTTGGCTTCTGTCAGCCCTGCCTTTGATTTGTTTACCTCCAGAGTTGGAAAGTGCATATTTGCGTGAGATGGGAAAAATGTGGATCGTGCTTCAGATTTCATCCTGGCACTTAGAAATGACCAGTGTGTTGGTAATTATTTGCCATTTCCATGGCGTTTGGCACCGTAATAGTCATGAGGTCGGTCTCTGCATCCTGAAGCCTATGATGCTTTTTGCAGAGAAACCTCTGCTGAGGCCCAGGTAACTTGCTGTTTCCCATAGCTGGGACCGGAGCCTTGGAAGATAGGATTGTTTTCAGTATTATTTCACCATCCTTTCCCCACTGTTTCAAGAACGGGAGCCCTTTTTAACCGTTAGCGGAAGAATCCTTCTTTGGATATGAGATATTTTTCTGGGGTGGCAAGCGCAGGGCCTCTCTTTGTCCTGGGTTTGTTGGACTAGCGCCAGACATGAGAAGTGCGCCTTTGTGGGACAGGTGAATAGTGCGGATCCTGTTTCAGTCTAAAGACTGAAACAGGATCCGCACTTCTCACCGTTCCTTTCAGAATCATTTGATTCATCAGCTAGGAATGGCGATTGCTTCTCCAGACCAATCGAAGGCTAGGGCAAAGTAACTCGATCTTTCCAAGAGGTTTGTGGCCCAATTTTTGAAAGAACCGCTAAGTGGAGAACTATTTGGTATTTTTCCGAAGCACTTATCACCGTAATTGCCCTAAGGTTGGTCTCTGCATCCTTAAGCATACGAGAGTCTTCACAGACGAAACAGGCTGAGGCCCAGTAATGTTGGCATTTCCAATAGTTGGTCCTACAGACTACCAAGACAGTGTTCTTTTAAGCATTATTCTGTTGTGGTTTCAGCATTATTTCCACAACGGGAGCAGGGTTCTCGCATTAGCATAAGAATCCTGCCTGGTAGTTGAGATTTCCCGGTGGGGTGTAAGTGTGGGGCTTCTGTGAGCCCTGCCTTTGATTTGTTTACCTCCAGCGTTGGAAAGTGCATATTTGCGTGAGATGGGAAAAGTGTGGATCGTGCTTCAGATTTCATGCTGACACTTTGAAATGACCAGTGTGTTTATAATTATTTGCCATTTCCACTGCGTTTGGCCCCGTAATAGTCATGAGGTCGGTCTCTGCATCCTGAAGCCTATGATGCTTTTTGCAGAGACACCTCTGCTGAGGCCCAGGTAACTTGCTATTTCCTATAGCTGGCACAGCAGTCTTGGAAGATAGGATTGTTTTCAGTATTATTTCACCATTTTTTCACCACTGTTTCAAGAACGGGAGCCCTTTTCAACCGTTAGCGGAAGAATCCTTCTTTGGAGATGAGATATTTTTCTGGGGTGGCAAGTGCAGGGCGTCTGTCAGTCCTGGGTTTGTTGGACTAGCGTCAGACATGAGAAGTGCGCCTTTGTGGGACAGGTGAATAGTGTGGATCCTGTTTCAGTCTAAAGACGGAAACAGGATCCGCACTTTTCACCGTTCCTTTCAGAATCATTTGATTCATCAGCTAAGAATGGCGATTGCTTCTCCAGACCAATCGAAGGCTAGGCCAAAGTAACTCGATCTTTCCAAGAGTTGCGTGGCAGAACTTTTGAAAGAACCGCTAGGTGGAAAACTATTTGGTATTTTTCAGAAGCACTTTTAACCGCAATTGTCATTAGATTGGTCTCTGCATCCTTAAGCATACGAGAGTTTTCACAGACGAAACAGGCTCAGGCCCAGTAATCTTGGCATTTCCAATAGTTGGTCCTAGAAACTACCAAAAAGTGTTCTTTTAAGTATTATTCCATTGCGGTTTCAGCATTATTTTCAGAACCCGAGCAGGGTTCTCGCATTAGCATAAGAATCCCGCCTGGTAGTTGAGATTTCTGGGTGGGGTGTAAGTGCAGGGCTTCTGTCCGCTCTGCCTTTTATTTGTTTACCTTCAGTGTTGGAAAGTGCATATTTGCGTGAGATGGGAAAAGTGTGGATCGTGCTTCAGATTTCATCCTGACACTTTGAAATGACCAGTGTGTTGGTAATTATTTGGCATTTCCATGGCGTTTGGCACCGTAATAGTCATGAGGTCGGTCTCTGCATCCTGAAGCCTATGATGCTTTTTGCAGAGACACCTCTGCTGAGCCCTAGGTAACTTGCTATTTC
This sequence comes from Lemur catta, assembly GCF_020740605.2. Lineage (NCBI taxonomy): Eukaryota > Metazoa > Chordata > Mammalia > Primates > Lemuridae > Lemur > Lemur catta. The sequence continues at coordinate 307,494 of NW_025423738.1, forward strand.
CCATAGCTGGCACAGGAGTCTTGGAAGATAGGATTGTTTTCAGTATTATTTCACCATTTTTTCACCAGTGTTTCAAGAACGGGAGCCCTTTTCAACCGTTAGCGGAAGAATCCTTCTTTGGAGATGAGATATTTTTCTGGGGTGGCAAGTGCAGGGCCTCTGTCAGTCCTGGGTTTCTTGGACTAGCGTCAGACATGAGAAGTGCGCCTTTGTGGGACAGGTGAATAGTGTGGATCCTGTTTCAGTCTAAAGACGCAAACAGGATCCGCACTTTTCACCGTTCCTTTCAGAATCATTTGATTCATCAGCTAGGAATGGCGATTGCTTCTCCAGACCAATCGAATGCTAGGCCAAAGTAACTCGATCTTTCCAAGAGGTGTGTGGCCCAACTTTTGAAAGAACTGCTAACTGGAGAACTTTTGGTATTTTTCCGAAGTACTTTTCACCGTAATTGCCATAAGGCTGGTCTCTGCATCCTTAAGCATACGAGAGTTTTCACAGATGAAACAGGCTGAGGCCCAATAAAATTTGCATTTCCAATAGTTCGGCCTAGAGACTACCAAGAGAGTGTTCTTTTAAGTATTATTCCGTTGTGGTTTCAGCATTATTTTCAGAACCCGAGCAGGGTTCTCGCATTAGCTTAAGAATCCTGACTGGTAGTTTAGATTTCTGGGTGGGGTGTAAGCGCGGGGCTTCTGTAGGCCCTGCCTTTGATTTGTTTACCTCCAGAGTTGGAAAGTGCATATTTGCGTGAGATGGGAAAAGTGTGGATCGTGCTTCAGATTTCATCCTGACACTTAAAAATGACCAGTGTTTTGGTAATTATTTGCCATTTCCATGGCATTTGGCACCGTAATAGTCATGAGGTCGGTCTCTGCATCCTGAAGCCTATGAGGCTTTCTGCAGAGAAACCTCTGCTTAGGCCCAGGTACCTTGCTATTTCCCATAGCTGGCACAGGAGCCTTGGAAGATAGGATTGTTTTGAGTATTATTTCACCATTTTTTCACCACTGTTTCAAGAACGGGAGCCCTTTTCAACCGGTAGTGGAAGAATCCTTCTTTGGAGATGAGATATTTTTCTGGGGTGGCAAGTGCAGGGCCTCTGTCAGTCCTGGGTTTGTTGGACTAACACCAGACATGAGAAGTGCGCCTTTGTGGGACAGGTGAACAGTGCGGATCCTCTTTCAGTCTAAAGACTGAAACAGGATCCGCACTTTTCACTGTTCCTTTCAGAATCATTTGATTCATCAGCTAGGAATGGCGATTGCTTCACCAGACCAATCGAAGGCGAGGCCAAAGTAACTCGATCTTTCCAAAAGGTGTGTGACCCAACTTTTGAAAGAACCGCTAAGTGGAGAACTGTTTGGTATTTTTCCGAAGCACTTTTCACCGGAATTGTCATAAGGTTGGTCTCTGCATCCTTAAGCATACCAGAGTTTTCAAATACGAAACAGGCTGAGGCCCATTAATCTTGGCATTTCCAATAGTTGGTCCTGGAGACTACTAAGTAAGTGTTTTTTTAAGTATTATTCCATTGTGGTTTCAGCATTATTTTCAGAACCCGAGCAGGGTTCTCGCATTAGCATAAGAATCCTGCCTGGTAGTTGAGATTTCATGGTGGGGTGTAAGTGCTTGGCTTCTGTCAGCCCTGCCTTTGATTTGTTTACCTCCAGAGTTGGAAAGTGCATATTTGCGTGAGATGGGAAAAATGTGGATCGTGCTTCAGATTTCATCCTGGCACTTAGAAATGACCAGTGTGTTGGTAATTATTTGCCATTTCCATGGCGTTTGGCACCGTAATAGTCATGAGGTCGGTCTCTGCATCCTGAAGCCTATGATGCTTTTTGCAGAGAAACCTCTGCTGAGGCCCAGGTAACTTGCTATTTCCCATAGCTGGCACAGGAGCCTTGGAAGATAGGATTGTTTTCAGTATTATTTCACCATTTTTTCACCACTGTTTCAAGAACGGGAGCCCTTTTCAACCGTTAGCGGAAGAATCCTTCTTTGGAGACGAGATATTTTTCTGGGGTGGCAAGTGCAGGGCCTCTGTCAGTCCTGGGTTTGTTGGACTAGCGCCAGACATGAGAAGTGTGCCTTTGTGGGACAGGTGAATAGTGCGGATCCTGTTTCAGTCTAAAGACTGAAACAGGATCCGCACTTTTCACAGTTCCTTTCAGAATCATTTGATTCATCAGCTAGGAATGGCGATTGCAGCTCCAGACCAATCGAAGGCTAGGCCAAAGTAACTCGATCTTTCCAAGAGGTGTGTGGCCCAACTTTTGAAAGAACCGCTAAGTGGAGAACTATTTGGTATTTTTCCGAAGCACTTTTCACCGTAATTGTCATAAGGTTGGTCTCTGCATCCTTAAGCATACCAGTGTCTTCACAGACGAAACAGGCTGAGGCCCGGTAATCTTGGCATTTCCAATAGTTGGTCCTAGAGACTACCAAGAAAGTGTTCTTTTAAGTATTATTCTGTTGTGGTTTCAGCATTATTTTCAGAACCCGAGCAGGGTTCTCGTATTAGCATAAGAATCCTGCCTGGTAGTTGAGATTTCATGGTGGGGTGTAACTGCGGGGCTTCTGTCAGCCCTGCCTTTGATTTGTTTACCTCCAGAGTTGGAAAGTGCATATTTGCGTGAGATGGGAAAAGTGTGGTCGTGCTTCAGATTTCATCCTGACACTTTGAAATGACCAGTGTGTTGGTAATTATTTGCCATTTCCATGGCGTTTGGCACCGTAATAGTCATGAGGTCGGTCTCTGCATCCTGAAGCCTATGATGGTTTTTGCAGAGAAACCTCTGCTGAGGCCCAGGTAACTTGCTATTTCCCATAGCTGGCACAGGAGCCTTGGAAGATAGGATTGTTTTCAGTATTATTTCACCATTTTTTCACCACTGTTTCAAGAACGGGAGCCCTTTTCAACCGTTAGCGGAAGAATCCTTCTTTGGAGATGAGATATTTTTCTGGGGTGGCAAGTGCAGGGCCTCTGTCAGTCCTGGGTTTGTTGGACTAGCGCCAGACATGAGAAGTGCGCCTTTGTGGGACAGGTGAATAGTGCGGATCCTGTTTGAGTCTAAAGACTGAAACAGGATCCGCACTTTTCACCGTTCCTTTCAGAATCATTTGATTCATCAGCTAGGAATGGCGATTGCTTCTCCAGACCAATCGAAGGCTAGGCCAAAGTAACTCGATCTTTCCAAGAGGTGTGTGGCCCAACTTTTGAAAGAACCGCTAAGTGGAGAACTGTTTGGTATTTTTCCGAAGCACTTTTCACCGTAATTGTCATAAGGTTGGTCTCTGCATCCTTAAGCATACGAGTGTTTTCAAAGACGAAACAGGCTGAGGCCCAGTAATCTTGGCATTTCCAATAGTTGGTCCTAGAGACTACCAAGAGAGTGTTTTTTTGTAAGTATTATTCCAATGTGGTTTCAGCATTATTTTCAGAACCCGAGCATGGTTCTCGCATTGGCATAAGAATCCTGCCTGGTAGTTGAGATTTCTGGGTGGGGTGTAAGTTGGGGGATTCTGTCAGCCCTGCCTTTGATTTGTTTACCTCCAGAGTTGGAAAGCGCATAATTGCGTCTGATGGGAAAAGTGTGGATCGTGCTTCAGATTTCATACTGACATTTGAAATGATCAGTGTGTTGGTAATTATTTGCCATTTCCATGGCGTTTGGCACCGTAATTGTCATAAGGTTGGTCTCTGCATCCTTAAGCATACGAGAGTTTTCACAGACCAAACAGGCTGAGGCCCAGTAATCTTGGCATTTCCAATAGTTGGTCCTAGAGACTACCAAGAAAGTGTTTTTTTAAGTATTATTCCATTGCGGTTTCAGCATTATGTTCAGAACCCGAGCAGGGTTCTCGCATTAGCATAAGAATCCTGCCTGGTAGTTGAGATTTCTGGGTGGGGTGTAAGTTCGGGGCTTCTGTCAGCCCTGCCTTTTATTTGTTTACCTCCAGAGTTGGAAAGTGCATAGTTGCGTGAGATGGGAAAAGTGTGGATCGTGCTTCAGATTTCATCCTGACACTTTGAAATGACCAGTGTGTTGGTAATTATTTGCCATTTCCATGGCGTTTGGCACTGTAATAATCATGAGGTCGGTCTCTGCATCCTGAAGCCTATGATGCTTTTTGCAGAGAAACCTCTGCGGAGGCCCAGGTAACTTGCTATTTCCCATAGCTGGCACAGGAGCCTTGGAAGATAGGATTGTTTTCAGTATTATTTCACCAATTTTTCACCACTGTTTCAAGAACGGGAGCCCTTTTCAACCGTTAGCGGAAGAATCCTTCTTTGGAGATGAGATATTTATCTGGGGTGGCAAGTGAAGGGCCTCTGTCAGTCCTGGGTTTGTTGGACTAGCGCCAGACATGAGAAGTGCGCCTTTGTGGGACAGGTGAATAGTGCGGATCCTGTTTCAGTCTAAAGACTGAAACAGGATCCGCACTTTTCACCGTTCCTTTCAGAATCATTTGCTTCATCAGCTAGGAATGGCGATTGCTTCTCCAGACCAATCGAAGGCTAGGCCAAAGTAACTCGATCTTTCCAAGAGGTGTGTGGCCCAACTTTTGAAAGAACCGCTAAGTGGAGAACTATTTGGTATTTTTCCGAAGCACTTTTCACCGGAATTGTCATAAGGTTGGTCTCTGCATCCTTAAGCATACCAGAGTTTTCAAATACGAAACAGGCTGAGGCCCATTAATCTTGGCATTTCCAATAGTTGGTCCTGGAGACTACTAAGTAAGTGTTTTTTTAAGTATTATTCCATTGTGGTTTCAGCATTATTTTCAGAACCCGAGCAGGGTTCTCGCATTAGCATAAGAATCCTGCCTGGTAGTTGAGATTTCATGGTGGGGTGTAAGTGCTTGGCTTCTGTCAGCCCTGCCTTTGATTTGTTTACCTCCAGAGTTGGAAAGTGCATATTTGCGTGAGATGGGAAAAATGTGGATCGTGCTTCAGATTTCATCCTGGCACTTAGAAATGACCAGTGTGTTGGTAATTATTTGCCATTTCCATGGCGTTTGGCACCGTAATAGTCATGAGGTCGGTCTCTGCATCCTGAAGCCTATGATGCTTTTTGCAGAGAAACCTCTGCTGAGGCCCAGGTAACTTGCTGTTTCCCATAGCTGGGACCGGAGCCTTGGAAGATAGGATTGTTTTCAGTATTATTTCACCATCCTTTCCCCACTGTTTCAAGAACGGGAGCCCTTTTTAACCGTTAGCGGAAGAATCCTTCTTTGGATATGAGATATTTTTCTGGGGTGGCAAGCGCAGGGCCTCTCTTTGTCCTGGGTTTGTTGGACTAGCGCCAGACATGAGAAGTGCGCCTTTGTGGGACAGGTGAATAGTGCGGATCCTGTTTCAGTCTAAAGACTGAAACAGGATCCGCACTTCTCACCGTTCCTTTCAGAATCATTTGATTCATCAGCTAGGAATGGCGATTGCTTCTCCAGACCAATCGAAGGCTAGGGCAAAGTAACTCGATCTTTCCAAGAGGTTTGTGGCCCAATTTTTGAAAGAACCGCTAAGTGGAGAACTATTTGGTATTTTTCCGAAGCACTTATCACCGTAATTGCCCTAAGGTTGGTCTCTGCATCCTTAAGCATACGAGAGTCTTCACAGACGAAACAGGCTGAGGCCCAGTAATGTTGGCATTTCCAATAGTTGGTCCTACAGACTACCAAGACAGTGTTCTTTTAAGCATTATTCTGTTGTGGTTTCAGCATTATTTCCACAACGGGAGCAGGGTTCTCGCATTAGCATAAGAATCCTGCCTGGTAGTTGAGATTTCCCGGTGGGGTGTAAGTGTGGGGCTTCTGTGAGCCCTGCCTTTGATTTGTTTACCTCCAGCGTTGGAAAGTGCATATTTGCGTGAGATGGGAAAAGTGTGGATCGTGCTTCAGATTTCATGCTGACACTTTGAAATGACCAGTGTGTTTATAATTATTTGCCATTTCCACTGCGTTTGGCCCCGTAATAGTCATGAGGTCGGTCTCTGCATCCTGAAGCCTATGATGCTTTTTGCAGAGACACCTCTGCTGAGGCCCAGGTAACTTGCTATTTCCTATAGCTGGCACAGCAGTCTTGGAAGATAGGATTGTTTTCAGTATTATTTCACCATTTTTTCACCACTGTTTCAAGAACGGGAGCCCTTTTCAACCGTTAGCGGAAGAATCCTTCTTTGGAGATGAGATATTTTTCTGGGGTGGCAAGTGCAGGGCGTCTGTCAGTCCTGGGTTTGTTGGACTAGCGTCAGACATGAGAAGTGCGCCTTTGTGGGACAGGTGAATAGTGTGGATCCTGTTTCAGTCTAAAGACGGAAACAGGATCCGCACTTTTCACCGTTCCTTTCAGAATCATTTGATTCATCAGCTAAGAATGGCGATTGCTTCTCCAGACCAATCGAAGGCTAGGCCAAAGTAACTCGATCTTTCCAAGAGTTGCGTGGCAGAACTTTTGAAAGAACCGCTAGGTGGAAAACTATTTGGTATTTTTCAGAAGCACTTTTAACCGCAATTGTCATTAGATTGGTCTCTGCATCCTTAAGCATACGAGAGTTTTCACAGACGAAACAGGCTCAGGCCCAGTAATCTTGGCATTTCCAATAGTTGGTCCTAGAGACTACCAAAAAGTGTTCTTTTAAGTATTATTCCATTGCGGTTTCAGCATTATTTTCAGAACCCGAGCAGGGTTCTCGCATTAGCATAAGAATCCCGCCTGGTAGTTGAGATTTCTGGGTGGGGTGTAAGTGCAGGGCTTCTGTCCGCTCTGCCTTTTATTTGTTTACCTTCAGTGTTGGAAAGTGCATATTTGCGTGAGATGGGAAAAGTGTGGATCGTGCTTCAGATTTCATCCTGACACTTTGAAATGACCAGTGTGTTGGTAATTATTTGGCATTTCCATGGCGTTTGGCACCGTAATAGTCATGAGGTCGGTCTCTGCATCCTGAAGCCTATGATGCTTTTTGCAGAGACACCTCTGCTGAGCCCTAGGTAACTTGCTATTTCCCATAGCTGGCACAGGAGTCTTGGAAGATAGGATTGTTTTCAGTATTATTTCACCATTTTTTCACCAGTGTTTCAAGAACGGGAGCCCTTTTCAACCGTTAGCGGAAGAATCCTTCTTTGGAGATGAGATATTTTTCTGGGGTGGCAAGTGCAGGGCCTCTGTCAGTCCTGGGTTTCTTGGACTAGCGTCAGACATGAGAAGTGCGCCTTTGTGGGACAGGTGAATAGTGTGGATCCTGTTTCAGTCTAAAGACGCAAACAGGATCCGCACTTTTCACCGTTCCTTTCAGAATCATTTGATTCATCAGCTAGGAATGGCGATTGCTTCTCCAGACCAATCGAATGCTAGGCCAAAGTAACTCGATCTTTCCAAGAGGTGTGTGGCCCAACTTTTGAAAGAACTGCTAACTGGAGAACTTTTGGTATTTTTCCGAAGTACTTTTCACCGTAATTGCCATAAGGCTGGTCTCTGCATCCTTAAGCATACGAGAGTTTTCACAGATGAAACAGGCTGAGGCCCAATAAAATTTGCATTTCCAATAGTTCGGCCTAGAGACTACCAAGAGAGTGTTCTTTTAAGTATTATTCCGTTGTGGTTTCAGCATTATTTTCAGAACCCGAGCAGGGTTCTCGCATTAGCTTAAGAATCCTGACTGGTAGTTTAGATTTCTGGGTGGGGTGTAAGCGCGGGGCTTCTGTAGGCCCTGCCTTTGATTTGTTTACCTCCAGAGTTGGAAAGTGCATATTTGCGTGAGATGGGAAAAGTGTGGATCGTGCTTCAGATTTCATCCTGACACTTAAAAATGACCAGTGTTTTGGTAATTATTTGCCATTTCCATGGCATTTGGCACCGTAATAGTCATGAGGTCGGTCTCTGCATCCTGAAGCCTATGAGGCTTTCTGCAGAGAAACCTCTGCTTAGGCCCAGGTACCTTGCTATTTCCCATAGCTGGCACAGGAGCCTTGGAAGATAGGATTGTTTTGAGTATTATTTCACCATTTTTTCACCACTGTTTCAAGAACGGGAGCCCTTTTCAACCGGTAGTGGAAGAATCCTTCTTTGGAGATGAGATATTTTTCTGGGGTGGCAAGTGCAGGGCCTCTGTCAGTCCTGGGTTTGTTGGACTAACACCAGACATGAGAAGTGCGCCTTTGTGGGACAGGTGAACAGTGCGGATCCTCTTTCAGTCTAAAGACTGAAACAGGATCCGCACTTTTCACTGTTCCTTTCAGAATCATTTGATTCATCAGCTAGGAATGGCGATTGCTTCACCAGACCAATCGAAGGCGAGGCCAAAGTAACTCGATCTTTCCAAAAGGTGTGTGACCCAACTTTTGAAAGAACCGCTAAGTGGAGAACTGTTTGGTATTTTTCCGAAGCACTTTTCACCGGAATTGTCATAAGGTTGGTCTCTGCATCCTTAAGCATACCAGAGTTTTCAAATACGAAACAGGCTGAGGCCCATTAATCTTGGCATTTCCAATAGTTGGTCCTGGAGACTACTAAGTAAGTGTTTTTTTAAGTATTATTCCATTGTGGTTTCAGCATTATTTTCAGAACCCGAGCAGGGTTCTCGCATTAGCATAAGAATCCTGCCTGGTAGTTGAGATTTCATGGTGGGGTGTAAGTGCTTGGCTTCTGTCAGCCCTGCCTTTGATTTGTTTACCTCCAGAGTTGGAAAGTGCATATTTGCGTGAGATGGGAAAAATGTGGATCGTGCTTCAGATTTCATCCTGGCACTTAGAAATGACCAGTGTGTTGGTAATTATTTGCCATTTCCATGGCGTTTGGCACCGTAATAGTCATGAGGTCGGTCTCTGCATCCTGAAGCCTATGATGCTTTTTGCAGAGAAACCTCTGCTGAGGCCCAGGTAACTTGCTGTTTCCCATAGCTGGCACAGGAGCCTTGGAAGATAGGATTGTTTTCAGTATTATTTCACCATCCTTTCCCCACTGTTTCAAGAACGGGAGCCCTTTTTAACCGTTAGCGGAAGAATCCTTCTTTGGATATGAGATATTTTTCTGGGGTGGCAAGCGCAGGGCCTCTCTCTGTCCTGGGTTTGTTGGACTAGCGCCAGACATGAGAAGTGCGCCTTTGTGGGACAGGTGAATAGTGCGGATCCTGTTTCAGTCTAAAGACTGAAACAGGATCCGCACTTCTCACCGTTCCTTTCAGAATCATTTGATTCATCAGCTAGGAATGGCGATTGCTTCTCCAGACCAATCGAAGGCTAGGGCAAAGTAACTCGATCTTTCCAAGAGGTTTGTGGCCCAATTTTTGAAAGAACCGCTAAGTGGAGAACTATTTGGTATTTTTCCGAAGCACTTATCACCGTAATTGCCCTAAGGTTGGTCTCTGCATCCTTAAGCATACCAGAGTTTTCACAGACGAAACAGGCTGAGGCCCATTAATCTTGGCATTTCCAATAGTTGGTCCTATAGACTACCAAGGAAGTGTTCTTTTAAGTATTATTCCGTTGTGGTTTCAGCATTATTTTCAGAACCCGAGCAGGTTTCTTGCATTAGCATAAGAATCCTGCCTGGTAGTTGAGATTTCATGGTGGGGTGTAAGTGCCAGGCTTCTGTCAGCCCTGCCTTTGATTTGTTTACCTCCAGAGTTGGAAAGTGCATATTTGCGTGAGATGGGAAAAGTGTGGATCGTGTTTCAGATTTCGTCCTGACACTTTGAAATGAACAGTGGGTTGGTAATTATTTGCCATTTCCATGACGTTTGGCACCGTAATAGTCATGAGGTCGGTCTCTGCATCCTGAAGCCTATGATGCTTCTTGCAGAGAAACCTCTGCTGAGGCCCAGGAAACTTGCTATTTCCCATAGCTGGCACAGGAGCCTTGGAAGATAAGGTTGTTTTCAGTATTATTCCACCATTTTTTTACCACTGTTTCAAGAACGGGAGCCCTTTTCAACCGTTAGCGGAAGAATCCTTCTTTGGAGATGAGATATTTTTCTGGGGTGGCAAGTGCAGGGCCTCTGTCAATCCTGGGTTTGTTGGACTAGCGCCAGACATGAGAAGAGCGCCTTTGTGGGACAGGTGAATAGTGCGGAGCATGTTTCAGTCTAAAGACTGAAACAGGATGCGCACTTTTCACCGTTCCTTTCAGAATCATTTGATTCATCAGCTAGGAATGGCGATTGCTTCACCACACCAATCGAAGGCTAGGCCAAAGTAACTCGATCTTTCCAAGAGGTGTGTGGCCCAACTTTTGAAAGAACCGCTAAGTGGAGAACTATTTGTTATTTTTCCGAAGCACTTTTAACCGCAATTGTCATTAGATTGGTCTCTGCATCCTTAAGCATACGAGAGTCTTCACAGACGAAACAGGCTGAGGCCCAGTAATGTTGGCATTTCCAATAGTTGGTCCTACAGACTACCAAGACAGTGTTCTTTTAAGCATTATTCTGTTGTGGTTTCAGCATTATTTCCACAACCGGAGCAGGGTTCTCGCATTAGCATAAGAATCCTGCCTGGTAGTTGAGATTTCCCGGTGGGGTGTAAGTGTGGGGCTTCTGTGAGCCCTGCCTTTGATTTGTTTACCTCCAGCGTTGGAAAGTGCATATTTGCGTGAGATGGGAAAAGTGTGGATCGTGCTTCAGATTTCATGCTGACACTTTGAAATGACCAGTGTGTTTATAATTATTTGCCATTTCCACTGCGTTTGGCCCCGTAATAGTCATGAGGTCGGTCTCTGCATCCTGAAGCCTATGATGCTTTTTGCAGAGACACCTCTGCTGAGGCCCAGGTAACTTGCTATTTCCTATAGCTGGCACAGCAGTCTTGGAAGATAGGATTGTTTTCAGTATTATTTCACCATTTTTTCACCACTGTTTCAAGAACGGGAGCCCTTTTCAACCGTTAGCGGAAGAATCCTTCTTTGGAGATGAGATATTTTTCTGGGGTGGCAAGTGCAGGGCGTCTGTCAGTCCTGGGTTTGTTGGACTAGCGTCAGACATGAGAAGTGCGCCTTTGTGGGACAGGTGAATAGTGTGGATCCTGTTTCAGTCTAAAGACGGAAACAGGATCCGCACTTTTCACCGTTCCTTTCAGAATCATTTGATTCATCAGCTAAGAATGGCGATTGCTTCTCCAGACCAATCGAAGGCTAGGCCAAAGTAACTCGATCTTTCCAAGAGTTGCGTGGCAGAACTTTTGAAAGAACCGCTAGGTGGAAAACTATTTGGTATTTTTCAGAAGCACTTTTAACCGCAATTGTCATTAGATTGGTCTCTGCATCCTTAAGCATACGAGAGTTTTCACAGACGAAACAGGCTCAGGCCCAGTAATCTTGGCATTTCCAATAGTTGGTCCTAGAAACTACCAAAAAGTGTTCTTTTAAGTATTATTCCATTGCGGTTTCAGCATTATTTTCAGAACCCGAGCAGGGTTCTCGCATTAGCATAAGAATCCCGCCTGGTAGTTGAGATTTCTGGGTGGGGTGTAAGTGCAGGGCTTCTGTCCGCTCTGCCTTTTATTTGTTTACCTTCAGTGTTGGAAAGTGCATATTTGCGTGAGATGGGAAAAGTGTGGATCGTGCTTCAGATTTCATCCTGACACTTTGAAATGACCAGTGTGTTGGTAATTATTTGGCATTTCCATGGCGTTTGGCACCGTAATAGTCATGAGGTCGGTCTCTGCATCCTGAAGCCTATGATGCTTTTTGCAGAGACACCTCTGCTGAGCCCTAGGTAACTTGCTATTTCCCATAGCTGGCACAGGAGTCTTGGAAGATAGGATTGTTTTCAGTATTATTTCACCATTTTTTCACCAGTGTTTCAAGAACGGGAGCCCTTTTCAACCGTTAGCGGAAGAATCCTTCTTTGGAGATGAGATATTTTTCTGGGGTGGCAAGTGCAGGGCCTCTGTCAGTCCTGGGTTTCTTGGACTAGCGTCAGACATGAGAAGTGCGCCTTTGTGGGACAGGTGAATAGTGTGGATCCTGTTTCAGTCTAAAGACGCAAACAGGATCCGCACTTTTCACCGTTCCTTTCAGAATCATTTGATTCATCAGCTAGGAATGGCGATTGCTTCTCCAGACCAATCGAATGCTAGGCCAAAGTAACTCGATCTTTCCAAGAGGTGTGTGGCCCAACTTTTGAAAGAACTGCTAACTGGAGAACTTTTGGTATTTTTCCGAAGTACTTTTCACCGTAATTGCCATAAGGCTGGTCTCTGCATCCTTAAGCATACGAGAGTTTTCACAGATGAAACAGGCTGAGGCCCAATAAAATTTGCATTTCCAATAGTTCGGCCTAGAGACTACCAAGAGAGTGTTCTTTTAAGTATTATTCCGTTGTGGTTTCAGCATTATTTTCAGAACCCGAGCAGGGTTCTCGCATTAGCTTAAGAATCCTGACTGGTAGTTTAGATTTCTGGGTGGGGTGTAAGCGCGGGGCTTCTGTAGGCCCTGCCTTTGATTTGTTTACCTCCAGAGTTGGAAAGTGCATATTTGCGTGAGATGGGAAAAGTGTGGATCGTGCTTCAGATTTCATCCTGACACTTAAAAATGACCAGTGTTTTGGTAATTATTTGCCATTTCCATGGCATTTGGCACCGTAATAGTCATGAGGTCGGTCTCTGCATCCTGAAGCCTATGAGGCTTTCTGCAGAGAAACCTCTGCTTAGGCCCAGGTACCTTGCTATTTCCCATAGCTGGCACAGGAGCCTTGGAAGATAGGATTGTTTTGAGTATTATTTCACCATTTTTTCACCACTGTTTCAAGAACGGGAGCCCTTTTCAACCGGTAGTGGAAGAATCCTTCTTTGGAGATGAGATATTTTTCTGGGGTGGCAAGTGCAGGGCCTCTGTCAGTCCTTGGTTTGTTGGACTAACACCAGACATGAGAAGTGCGCCTTTGTGGGACAGGTGAACAGTGCGGATCCTCTTTCAGTCTAAAGACTGAAACAGGATCCGCACTTTTCACTGTTCCTTTCAGAATCATTTGATTCATCAGCTAGGAATGGCGATTGCTTCACCAGACCAATCGAAGGCGAGGCCAAAGTAACTCGATCTTTCCAAAAGGTGTGTGACCCAACTTTTGAAAGAACCGCTAAGTGGAGAACTATTTGGTATTTTTCCGAAGCACTTTTCACCGTAATTGTCATAAGGTTGGTCTCTGCATCCTTTAGCATACGAGAGTTTTCACAGACGAAACAGGCTGAGGCCCAGTATTCTTGGCATTTGCAATAGTTGGTCCTAGAGACTACCAAGAAAGTGTTCTTTTTAGTATTATTCCGTTGTGGTTTCAGAATTATTTTCAGAACCCGAGCAGGGTTCTCGCATTAGCATAAGAACCCTGCCTGGTATTTGAGATTTGTGGGTGTCTGAGACCTTGTGTTGCAAAATCGCTGACTTCGGTTTGGCCAGGATCATCGACAGTGAATACACTGCCCAGGAGGGTGAGCAGAGCCCCACAACTGCAGGGGAGACCTTGGGCCTTACCTCCCCGACTCCCCAAAGCCTCTTGACATTACATGGTACGGCCCCATGTGCAAAGACCTGAGAGCACTGTGGTTTCTACAATTCTAGACCAGCATTTCCCTAACTGTGTTCAGCAGAGTAGTAATGCCCCCAGAGCTCCCACTGAGGAATGGCTTTAGGATAAGGTCAGTTTGGAGAAACTGCAGTTCATCACCCTTCCTGTCTTGGAGATTCCCAATGCACAGCAGCATAAAGGCACTGAGAAGTCCTGCAGCCAAGCAACAATTCACATTCACCTCACCTGATGTCTCCTGAACTAGTTTCAGCCCCCAATACTATTTCCACCTGGGTCCTATTAATCTCCCACAGAACTAGGCTTTCACAGGGCACACTTTGGGAAACACAGCTCAAACGTGTGAGCAGCAAACCTTACACCTGAATTAGGGTCTGCACAGAGCTCTCAGTTTTCTCTGCTAATATAACTGAGGTACAAGTTGACTTCGCAAGAGGATCCGAGGGGTCAAATACATTTGCCTGTGAGCCAGTGAGATTCGCCGAGCATATGAATCAGCCATGCAAAAGGGTAGATGCGGCTGGTTCCCTGGGGAACTTCAGGCTGGCTGGGCCACTGAGAGAGCCGGGCAAGGGGAGGGAGTGCCACTCGAGCCCTGTGCTCTCCTGGGAACGCCGACCAGGCCCACCGCTGTCACAGGGCCTCATGGGGAATCAGGATGCAAGTCCATCTTCATCGTGATTCTAGGCGGTCCAGGAATACAAAAAAAAAAAAAAAAAAAAAGACTGAAAAAGGATCCAAACTTTTCATCATTCCTTTCAAAATCATTTGATTCATCAGCTAGGAATGGCGATTCCTTCTCCAGACCAATCGAAGGCTAGGCCAAAGTAACTCCATCTTTCCAAGAGGTATGCGGCACAACTTTTGAAATAACTGCTAGGTTGAGAACTATTTGGTATTTTTCCATAGCACTTTTCACCATAATTGTCATAAGGTTGGTCTCTGCATCCTTAAGCATACGAAAGTTTTCACAGACAAAAGTATGCTGAGGCCCAGTAAACTTGGCATTTCCAATAGTTGCTACTAGAGACTATAAAGAAAGTGTTCTTTTAAGTATTACTCCATTGTGGTTTCACCATTATTTTCTGAACCAGAGCAGGTTTCATGCATTAGCATAAGAATCCTTCCTCCTAGTTGAGATTTCTGTGTGGGGTGTAAGTGCGGGGCTTCTGTCAGCCCTGTGTTTGATTTGTTAACCTCCAGAGTTGGTAAGTGCATATTTGCGTGAGATGGGAAAAGTGTGGATCATGCTTCAGATTTCATCCTGACACTTTTGACATAACCACTATGTTGGTAATTATGTGCCGTTTCCATAGCGTTTTTCACCGTAATAGTTATAAGCTTGGTCTCTGCATCCTTAAGCCTATGATGCCTTTCGCAGAGAAAACTCTACTGACGCCCAGGTAACTTGGTATTTCCCAGAGCTGGCACCAGAGCCTTTGAAGATACGATTGTTTTCAGTATTATTTCACTATCCTTTCACCACTGTTTCAAGAACGGGAGCACTATTCAACCGTTAGGATAAGAATCCTTCTTTAGAGATGAGATATTTTTCTGGGGTGGCAAGTGCAGGGCCTCTGTCAGTCCTGGGTTTGTTGGACTAGCGCCAGACAGGAGAAGTGCGCCTTTGTGTGAGAGGTGAATAGTGTGGATCCTCTTTCAGTTTAAAGTGTCAGGTTGAAGTCAGAAGAACAATCCACACTGTTCCCATCACACGCAAATATGCACTTACCAACTCTGGAGGTAAACAAATCAAACACAGGGCTGACAGAAGCCCCACACTTACACCCCACACAGAAATCTCAACTAGGAGGAAGGATTCTTTTGCTAATGGATGAAATCTGCTCTGGTTGTGAAAATAATAGTGAAACCACAGTGGAAGAAGGACTTGCATCCTGATTCCCCATGAGGCCCTGTGACAGTGGTGGGCCTGGTCGGAGTTCCCAGGAGAGCACAGGGCTCGAGTGGCACTCCCTCCCCTTGCCCGGCTCTCTCAGTGGCCCAGCCAGCCTGAAGTTCCCCAGGGAACCAGCCACATCTATCCTTTTGCATGGCTGATTCATATGCTCAGCGAACTTGCTTGCTTGCAGGGAAATGTATTTGACACCTCAGATCCTCTTGTAAAAGTGAATTTGTACCTCAGTTATATTAGCAGAGAAAACTGAGAGTTCTGTGCAGACCCTAATTCAGGTGTAAGGTTTACTGCTCGCACATTTGAGCTGTGTTTCCCAAAGTGTGCTCTGTGAAAGCCTAGTTCTGCGGGAGACTAATAGGACCCAGGTGGAAATAGTATTGGGGGCTGAAACTAGTTAAGGAGACACCAGTCTAAAGACTGAAACAGGATCCACACTTTTCACTGTTCTTCTCAAAATCATTTGATTCATCAGCGAGGAATGGCGATTCCTTCTCCAGACCAATCGAAGGCTAGGCCAAAGTAACTCCAGATTTCCAAGAGGTATGTGGCAAAACTTTTGAAATAACTGCTAGGTTGAGAACTACTTGGTATTTTTTGGTAGCACTTCTCACCATAATTGTCATAAGGTTGGTCTCTGCATCCTTAAGCATACGATAGTTTTCAAGGACAAAAGTATGCTAAGGCCCAGTAAACTTGGCATTTCCAATAGCTGGTAATAGAGACTATAAAAAAAGTGTTCTTTTAAGTATTATTCCACTGTGGTTTCACTATTACTTTCAGAACCAGAGCAGGTTTCTCTCATTAGCATAAGAATCCTGCCTGGTAGTTGAGATTTCTGTGTGGGGTGTAAGTGCCCGGCCTCTGTGAGCCCTGTGTTTGATTTGTTTACCTCCAAAGTTGGTAAGTGCATATTTGCATATGATGGGAACAGTGTGGATCATGCTTCTGATTTCATCCTGACACTTTTCAAATAACCAGTATGTTGGTAATTATGTGCCATTTCCATAGCATTTTTAACCGTAATAGTGATAAGGTTGGTGTCTGCATCCTTAAGCCTATGATGCTTTTCGCAGAGAAAACTCTACTGGGGCCCAGGTAAGTTGGTGTTTCCCATACCTGGCACCAGAGCCTTTGAAGATACGATTGTTTTCAGTATTATTTGACCATCCTTTCACCACTGTTTCAAGAATGGGAGTACTTTTCAATTGTTAGCATAAGAATCCTTCTTTGGAGATGAGAGATTTTTCTGGGTGGCAAGTGCAGGGCCTCTGTCAGTCCTGAGTTTGTTGGACTAGCGCCAGACATGAGAAGTGCGCATTTGTGTGAGAGGTGAATAGTGCGGATCCTGTTTCAGAACTTGTAACTGTTCTTCTCAAAATCATTTGATTCATCAGTTAGGAATGACGATGCCTTCTCCAGACCAATCGAAGGCTAGGCCAATGTATCTCGATCTTTACAAGAGGTGTGTGGCAAAACTCTTGAAATAACCGCTAGGTTGAGAACTATTTGGTGTTTTTTCGTAGCACTTTTCACCATAATTTTCATAAGATTGTTCTCTTCATCCTTAAGAATAACGTAGTTTTCACAGACAGAAGTATGCTGAGGCCCAGTAAACTTGGCATTTCCAATAGTTGGTACTAGAGACTATAAAGAAAGTGTTCTTTTAAGTATTACTGCACTGTGGTTTCACCATTATTTTCAGAACCAGAGCAGGTTTAGCCAATTGGCGTAAGAATCCATCCTCGTAGTTGAGATTTCTGTGTGGGGTGTAAGTGCGAGGCTTCCGTTAGCCCTGTTTTTGGTTTGTTTACCTCCACTGTTGGTAAGTGCATATTTGCCTGAAATGGGAAAAGGGTCGATCTTGCTTCAGATTTCATTCTGACCATTTGAAATAAGCAGTATGTTGGTAATTATTTGCCATTTCCATAGCGTTTTTCACAGTAATAGTGATAAGGTTGGTCTCTGCATACCTAAGGCTACGTTGTTTTTCACAGAGAAAACTCTACTGAGGCCCAAGTAACTTGGTATTTTTCAAACCTTGCACCAGAGCCTTTGAAGATACGATTGTTTTCAGTATTATTTCACCATCCTTTCACCACTGTTTCAACAACAGGAGCACTTTTCAAGCGTTAGCATAGGAAATCTTCTTTGGAGATGAGAATTTTTCTTTTTGGGGTGGCAAGTGCAGGGCCTCTGTCAGTCCTGGGTTTGTAGGACTAGCGCCAGACATGAGAAGTGCGCCTTTTTGTGAGAGGTGAATAGTGCGAATCCTGTTTCAGTCTAAAAGACTGAAACAGGATCCGCACTTTTAACTGTTCTTTTCAGAATCATTTGATTCATCAGCTAGGAATGGGGATTCCTTCTCCAGACCAATCGAAGGCTAGGCCAAAGTAACTCGATCTTTCCAAGGGGTGTGTGGCACAACGTTTGAAATAACCGCTAGGTTGAGAACTATTTCTTATTTTTTCGTAGCACTTTTCACCATAATTGTCATAAGGTTGTTCTCCGCATCCTTAAGAAATTAATAGTTTTCACAGAGAGAAGCATGCTGAGGCCCAGTAAACTTGGCATTTCCAATAGTTGCTACTAGAGACTATAAAGAAAGTGTTCTTTTAAGTATTATTCCATTGTGGTTTCACCATTATTTTCAGAACCTGAGCAGGTTTTACGCATTAGCATAAGTATCCTTCCTCCTAATTTAGATTTCTGTGTGGGAATAACTGCGGGGCTTCTGTCAGGACTGTGTTTTATTTGTTTACCTCCAGAGTTGGTAAGTGCATATTTGCGTGAGATGGGAAAAGTGTGGGTCATGCTTCAGATTTCATCCTGACACTTTTGAAATCACCAGTATGTTGGTAATTTTTTGCCGTTTCCATAGCGTTTTTCAGCATAATAGTGGTTGGTGTCTGCATCGTTAAGCCTATGATGCTTTTCGCACAGGAAACTTTACTGAGGCCCAGGTAACTTGGTATTTCCGGTACCTTGCACCAGAGCCTTTGAAGATACAATTGTTTTCAGCATTATTTCAGCATCCTTTCACCAGTGTTTCAAGATTCGGAGCACTTTTCAACCGTTAGCATAAGAATCCTTGTTTGGAGATGAGATATTTTCTCAGGTGACAAGTGCAGGGCCTCTGTCAGTCCTGGGTTTGTTGGACTAGCTGCACACATGAGAAGTGTGCCTTTGTGTGTGGTGAATAGTGCGGATTCTGTTTCAGAACTTTTAACCGTTCTTTTCAGAATCATTTCATTCATCAGTTAGGAATGGCGATGCCTTCTCCAGACCAATCAAAGGCTAGGCCAAAGTAACTCGATCTTTCCAAGAGGTGTGTGGCACAACTTTTGAAATAACCACTAGGTTGAGAACTATTTGGTATTTTTTCCTAGCGCTTTTCACCATAATTGTCATAAGGTTGATGTCTGCATCCTTAAGCATACAATAGATTTCTCAGACAAAAGATGCTGAGGCCCAGTAAACTTGGCATTTATAATATTTGGTACTAGAGACTGTAAAGAAAGTGTTCTTTTAAGTATTATTTCACTGTGGTTTCACGATTACTTTCAGATCCAGAGCAGGTTTCATGCATTAGCATAAGAGGCCTTCCTGTTAGTTGAGATTTCGGTGTGGGATGTAAATGCCGGGCTTCTGTCAGCCCTGTGTTTGATTTGTTTACCTCTAGACTTGGTAAGTGCCTATTGGTGTGAGAAGTTAAAAGTGTGGATCATGCTTCAGATTTCATCCTGACACTTTTGAAGTAACCAGTATGTTGGGAATTATTTCCCTTATCCATAGCGCTTTGTACCATAATAGTGATAAGGTTAGTCTCCGCATCCTTAAACCTATAATGCTTTTTGCAGAGAAAACTCTACTGAGGGCCAGGTAACTTAGTATTTCCCATACCTGGCACCAGTCTTTGAAGATACGATAGTTTTCAGTATTATTTCACAATCCTTTCACCATAGTTTCAAGAATGGGAGCACCTTTCAACCATTAGCATAAGCATCCTTCATTGTAGATGAAATAATTTTCTGGGTTGGCAAGTGCAGGGCCTCACTCCTGGATTTGTTGGACTAGCGGCAGACATGAGAAGTGCGCCTGTGTGTGAGAGTTGAATAGTGTCTAAAGATTGAAACAGGATCCGCACTTTTCACCGTTCCTTTCAGAATCATTTGATTCATCAGCTAGGAAGGGCGATTCCTTCTCCAGACCAATCTAATGTTGGTCAAAGTAACTCGATATTTCCAAGAGGTGTGTGGCACAACTTTTGAAATAACCGCTAGGTTGAGAGTTATTTGTATTTTTCCATAGCACTTTTCACCATAATTGTCATAAGGTTGGTGTCTGCATCCTTAAGTATACGATAGTTTTCACAGACAAAAGTATGCTGAGGCCCAGTAAACTTGGCATTTCCAATAGTTGGTACTAGAGACTATAAAGAAAGTGTTCTTTTAAGTTGTATTCCACTGTGGTTTCACCATTATTTTCATAACCAGAGCTGGTTTCTCGCATTAGCGTAAGAATTTTTCCTCCTGGTTGAGATTTCTGTGTGGGGTGTAAGTGCGGGGCTTCTGTCAGCCCTGTGTTTGATATTTTACCTCTAGATTTGGTAAGTGCATATTTGCGTGAGAGGGAAAAAGTGTGGGTCATGCTTCAGATTTCATCCTGGCACTTTTCAAATAACCAGTATGTTAGTAATTATTTCCCATTTCCATAGCAATTTGCACCGTAATAGTGGTTGGTCTCTGAATCCTTAAGCCTATGATGCTTTTTGCAGAGAAAACTCTACTGAGGCCTAGGACACATGGTATTTCCAATACCTGGCATCAAAGCCTTTGAAGATACGATGGTTTTCAGTATTATTTCATCATCCTTTGACCACTGTTTCAAGAACGGGAGCACTTTTCAACCATCAGGCTAAGAATCCTTCTTTGGAGATGAGATATTTTTCTGGGGTGGCAAGTGCAGAGCCTCTGCCGGTCATGGGTTTGTTTGACTAGCGCCAAAAATGTGAAGTGGGCCTTTGTGTGAGAGGTGGATAGTGCAAATCCTGTTTCAAAACTTTTAAATGTTCTTTTCAGAATCATTGATTCATCAGCTACGAATGGCAATTCCTTCTCCAGACCAATGGAGGGCTAGGACAAAGTAACTCGATCTTTCCAAGAGGTATGTGGCACAACTTTTGAAATAACTGCTAGGTTGAGAACTATTTGGTACTTTTTCGTACCACTTTTCACCATAATTGTCATAAAGTTGGTCTTTGCATCCTTAAGCCTATGATGCTTTTCGCATAGAAAACTCTACTAAGGCCCAGGTAACTTGGTATTTCCCATACCTGGCAACAGAGCCTTTGAAGATACGATTGTTTTCAGTATTATTTCACCATCCTTTCACCACTGTTTCAAGAATGGGAGCACTTTTCAACCATTAGCATAAGAATCCTATTTGGAGATGAGATATTTTACTGGGGTGGCAAGTGCAGGGCCTCTTTGAGTCCTGGGTTTTTTGGACTAGCGCCAGACATGAGAAGTGCGCCTTTGTGTCAGAGGTGAAAAATGCAGATCCTGTTTCACGCTTTTCACTGTTCCTTTCAGAATCATTTGATTTATCAGCTAGGAATAGCGACTCCTTCTCCAGACCAATCAAAGGCTTGGCCAAAGTAACTGGATCTTTCCAAGAGCTGTGTGGCACATCTTTTGAAATAACCACTATGTTGAGAACTATTTGGTATTTTTCTGTAGCACGTTTGACCATAATTGTCATAAGGTTGGTCTCTGCATCCTTAAGCATAGGATAGTTTTTACAGACAAAAGTATGCTGAGGCCCAGTAAACTTGGCATTTCCAATAGTTGGTACGAGTGACTATAAAGAAAGTGTTCTTTTCAGTATTATTGCACTGTGTTTTCACCACTGTTTTCAGAACCAGAGCAGGTTTCACGCATTAGCATAAATATCCTTCTTCCTTGTTGAGATTTCTGTGTGGGGTGTAAGTGCGCGGCTTCTGGCAGCCCTCTGTTTGATTTGTTTACTTTCAGAGTTGGTAAGTGCATATTTGCGTGAGATGGGAAAAGTGTGGATCGTGCTTCAGATTTCATCCTGACACTTTTGCAATAACCAGTATGTTGCTAATTATTTTGCATTTCAATTGCGCTTTACACCATGATAGTACTTGGTCTCTGCATCCTTAAGAGTATGATGCCTTTCGCAGAGAAAACTCTTCTCCAGCCCAGGTAACTTGGTGTTTCCCATACCTGGCACCAGAGCCTTTGAAGATACGATTAGTTTCAGTATTATTTCACCATCCTTTGACCACTATTTCAAGAAAGGGAGAACTTTTCAACCGTTAGCATAAGAATCCTTCTTTGGATATGAAATATTTTCCTGGGGAGGCACCTGCAGGACCACTGTCAGTCCTGTGTTTGTTTGACTAGGGCCAGACATGAGAAGTGTGCCTTTGTGTGAGAGGTGAAAAATGCAGATCCTGTTTCAGTCTTTAGACTGAAACAGGATCTGCACTTTTCACCGTTCTTTTCAGAATCATTTGATTCATCAGCTAGGAATGGCGATTCATTCTCCAGACCAATCAAAGGCTAGGCCAAAGTAACTCGATCTTTCCAAGAGGTGTGTGGCACAACGTTTGAAACAACCGCTAGGTGTAGAACTATTTGGGGTTTTTCCGTAGCACATTTCACCGTAATTGTCATAAGGTTGGTCTCTGCATCCTTAAGCATACGAGAGTTTTCACAGACGAAAGCAGGCTGAGGCCCAGTAAACTTGGCATTTCCAATAGTTGGTCCTAAGGCTACAAGGAAAGTGTTCTTTTAAGTATTATTCTACCGTGGTTTCAGCATTTTTTTCACAACCCAAGCAGGGTTCTCGCATTTGCATAAGAATCCTCCCTAGTAGTTGAGACTTCTGGGTGGGGTGTAAGTGCAGGGCTTCTGTCAGCCCTGCCTTTGATTTGTTTACCTCCAGAGTTGGTAAGTGCACATTTGCGAGAGATGAGAAAAGTGTGGATCGTGCTTCAGATTTCATCCTGACAGTTTTGAAATCACCAGTATGTTGGTAATTATTTGCCATTACCATAGCGTTTTGCAACGTAATATTCATGAGGTCGGTCTACGAATCCTGAAGACTATGATGCTTTCTGCAGAGAAACCTCTGCTGAGGCCCAGGTAACTTGCTATTTCCCATAGCTGGCACAGGAGCCTTGGAAGATAGGATTGTTTTCAGTATTATTTCACCATCCTTTCACCACTTTTCAAGAACGGGAAACCTTTTCGACCGTTAGCGTAAGAATCCTTCTTTGGAGATGAGATATTTTTCTGGGGTGGCAAGTGCAGGGCCTCTGTCAGTCCTGGGTTTGTTGGACTAGCTCCAAACATGAGAAGTGCGCCTTTGTGGAAGAGATGAATAGTGCGGATCCCGTTTGAGTCTAAAGACTGAAACAGGATCCTCACTTTTCACCGTTCCGTTCAGAATGATTTGATTCATCAGCTAGGAATAGCGATTCCTTCTACAGACCAATCGAAGGCTAGGCCAAAGTAACTCCATCTTTCAAAGAGGTGTGGCACAACTTTTGAAACAACCACTAGGTGGAGAACTATTTGGGATTTTTCCGTTGCACTTTTCATCGTAATTGTCATAAGGTTGCACTCTGCATCCTTAAGCATACGAGAATTTTCACAGACGAAAGCATGCTGAGGCCCAGTAAACTTGGCATTTCCAATAGTGGGCCCTAGAGACTACAAAGATTGTGTTCTTCTAAGTATTATTCCACTGTGGTTTCACCATTGTTTTCAGAACCCGAGCAGGTTTCTCGCATTAGCATAAGAATCCTGCCTGGTAGTTGAGATTTCTGGGTACGGTGTAAGTGGGGGGCTTCTGTTAGACCTGCGTTTGATTTGTTTACCTCCAGAGCTGGTAAGAGCATATTTGCGTGAGATGGGAAAAGTGTGGATCGAGCTTTAGATTTCATCCTGACAGTTTTGAAATCACCAGTATGGTGGTAATTATTTGCTATTACTATAGCGTTTTGGAACGTAATACTCCTGAGGTCGGTCTGTGCATCCTGAAGCCTATGATGCATTGTGCGGAGAAACCTCTGCTGAGGCCCAGGTAACTTGCTATCTCCCATAGCTGGCACCGGAGCCTTGGAAGATAGGATTGTTTTCAGTATTATTTCACCATCCTTTCACCACTGTTTCAAGAACGGGAGCCCTTTTCAACGGTTAGCGTAAGAATCCTTCTTTGGAGATGAGATATTTTTCTGGGGTGGCAAGTGCAGGGCCTCTGTCAGTCCTGGGTTTGTTGGACTAGCCCCAGACATGAGAAGTGCGCCTTTGTTTGACAGGTGAATAGTGCGGATCCTGTTTCAGTCTTTAGACTGAAACAGGATGCGCACTTTTCACCGTTCCTTTCAGAATCATTTGATTCATCAGCTAGGAATGGCGATTCCTTACCCAGACCAAGCGAAGGCTAGGCCAAAGTAACTTGGTCTTTCCCAGAGGTGTGTGGCACAACTTTTGAAACAACCACTAGGTGGAGAACTATTTGGCATTTTTCCGTAGCACTTTTCACCGTAATTGTCATAAGGTTGATCTCTGCATCCTTAAGCATACGAGAGTTTTCACAGACGAAAGCAGGTTGTGGCCCAGTAAACGTGGCATTTCCAATAGTTGGCCCTAAGGCTACAACGAAAGTGTTCTTTTAAGTATTGTTCCACTGTGGTTTCTCCATTGTTTTCACAACCTGAGCAGGGTTCTCGTATTAGCATAAGAATCCTGCCTGGTAGTTGAGATTTCTGGGTGGGGTGTAAGTGGGGGGCTTCTGTCAGACCTGCCTTTGATTTGTTTACCTCCAGAGCTTGTAAGTGCATATCTGTGTGAGATGGGAAAAGTGTGGATCGTGCTTCTGATTTCATCCTGGAAGTTTTGAAATCACCAGTATGTTGGTAATTATTTGCCATTTCCATGGCATTTGGCACCGTAATAGTCATGAGGTCGGTCTCTGCATCCTGAAGCCTATGATGCTTTTTGCAGAGAAACCTCTGCTGAGGCCCAGGTAACTTGCTATTTCCCATAGCTGGCACAGGAGCCTTGGAAGATAGGATTGTTTTCAGTATTATTTCACCATTTTTTCACCACTGTTTCAAGAACGGGAGCCCTTTTCAACCGCTAGCTGAAGAATCCTTCTTTGGAGATGAGATATATTTCTGGGGTGGCAAGTGCAGGGCCTCTGTCAGTCCTGGGTTTGTTGGACTAGCACCAGACATGAGAAGTGCGCCTTTGTGGGACAGGTGAATAGTGCGGATCCTGTTTCAGTCTAAAGACTGAAACAGGATCCGCACTTTTCACCGTTCCTTTCAGAATCATTTGATTCATCAGCTAGGAATGGCGATTGCTTCTCCAGACCAATCGAAGGCTAGGCCAAAGTAACTCGGTCTTTCCAAGACGTGTGTGGCCCAACTTTTGAAAGAACCGCTAAGTGGAGAACTATTTGGTATTTTTCCTAAGCACTTTTCACCGTAATTGTCCTAAGGTTGGTCTCTGCATCCTTAAGCATACGAGAGTTTTCACAGACGAAACAGGCTGAGGCCCATTAATCTTGGCATTTCCAATAGTTGGTCCTAGAGACTACCAAGAAAGTGTTCTTTTAAGTATAATTCTGTTGTGCTTTCAGCATTATTTTCAGAACCCGAGCAGGGTTCTCGCATTAGCATAAGAATCCTGCCTGGTAGTTGAGAATTCTGGGTGGGGTGTAAGTGCGGGGCTTCTGTCAGCCCTGCCTTTGATTTGTTTACCTCCAGAGTTGGAAAGTGCATATTTGCGTGAGATGGGAAAAGTGTGGATCGTGCTTCAGATTTCATCCTGACACTTTTGCAATAACCAGTATGTTGCTAATTATTTTGCATTTCAATTGCGCTTTACACCATGATAGTACTTGGTCTCTGCATCCTTAAGAGTATGATGCCTTTCGCAGAGAAAACTCTTCTCCAGCCCAGGTAACTTGGTGTTTCCCATACCTGGCACCAGAGCCTTTGAAGATACGATTAGTTTCAGTATTATTTCACCATCCTTTGACCACTATTTCAAGAAAGGGAGAACTTTTCAACCGTTAGCATAAGAATCCTTCTTTGGATATGAAATATTTTCCTGGGGAGGCACCTGCAGGACCACTGTCAGTCCTGTGTTTGTTTGACTAGGGCCAGACATGAGAAGTGTGCCTTTGTGTGAGAGGTGAAAAATGCAGATCCTGTTTCAGTCTTTAGACTGAAACAGGATCTGCACTTTTCACCGTTCTTTTCAGAATCATTTGATTCATCAGCTAGGAATGGCGATTCATTCTCCAGACCAATCAAAGGCTAGGCCAAAGTAACTCGATCTTTCCAAGAGGTGTGTGGCACAACGTTTGAAACAACCGCTAGGTGTAGAACTATTTGGGGTTTTTCCGTAGCACATTTCACCGTAATTGTCATAAGGTTGGTCTCTGCATCCTTAAGCATACGAGAGTTTTCACAGACGAAAGCAGGCTGAGGCCCAGTAAACTTGGCATTTCCAATAGTTGGTCCTAAGGCTACAAGGAAAGTGTTCTTTTAAGTATTATTCTACCGTGGTTTCAGCATTTTTTTCACAACCCAAGCAGGGTTCTCGCATTTGCATAAGAATCCTCCCTAGTAGTTGAGACTTCTGGGTGGGGTGTAAGTGCAGGGCTTCTGTCAGCCCTGCCTTTGATTTGTTTACCTCCAGAGTTGGTAAGTGCACATTTGCGAGAGATGAGAAAAGTGTGGATCGTGCTTCAGATTTCATCCTGACAGTTTTGAAATCACCAGTATGTTGGTAATTATTTGCCATTACCATAGCGTTTTGCAACGTAATATTCATGAGGTCGGTCTACGAATCCTGAAGACTATGATGCTTTCTGCAGAGAAACCTCTGCTGAGGCCCAGGTAACTTGCTATTTCCCATAGCTGGCACAGGAGCCTTGGAAGATAGGATTGTTTTCAGTATTATTTCACCATCCTTTCACCACTTTTCAAGAACGGGAAACCTTTTCGACCGTTAGCGTAAGAATCCTTCTTTGGAGATGAGATATTTTTCTGGGGTGGCAAGTGCAGGGCCTCTGTCAGTACTGGGTTTGTTGGACTAGCTCCAAACATGAGAAGTGCGCCTTTGTGGAAGAGATGAATAGTGCGGATCCCGTTTGAGTCTAAAGACTGAAACAGGATCCTCACTTTTCACCGTTCCGTTCAGAATGATTTGATTCATCAGCTAGGAATAGCGATTCCTTCTACAGACCAATCGAAGGCTAGGCCAAAGTAACTCCATCTTTCAAAGAGGTGTGGCACAACTTTTGAAACAACCACTAGGTGGAGAACTATTTGGGATTTTTCCGTTGCACTTTTCATCGTAATTGTCATAAGGTTGCACTCTGCATCCTTAAGCATACGAGAATTTTCACAGACGAAAGCATGCTGAGGCCCAGTAAACTTGGCATTTCCAATAGTGGGCCCTATAGACTACAAAGATTGTGTTCTTCTAAGTATTATTCCACTGTGGTTTCACCATTGTTTTCAGAACCCGAGCAGGTTTCTCGCATTAGCATAAGAATCCTGCCTGGTAGTTGAGATTTCTGGGTACGGTGTAAGTGGGGGGCTTCTGTTAGACCTGCGTTTGATTTGTTTACCTCCAGAGCTGGTAAGAGCATATTTGCGTGAGATGGGAAAAGTGTGGATCGAGCTTTAGATTTCATCCTGACAGTTTTGAAATCACCAGTATGGTGGTAATTATTTGCTATTACTATAGCGTTTTGGAACGTAATACTCCTGAGGTCGGTCTGTGCATCCTGAAGCCTATGATGCATTGTGCGGAGAAACCTCTGCTGAGGCCCAGGTAACTTGCTATCTCCCATAGCTGGCACCGGAGCCTTGGAAGATAGGATTGTTTTCAGTATTATTTCACCATCCTTTCACCACTGTTTCAAGAACGGGAGCCCTTTTCAACGGTTAGCGTAAGAATCCTTCTTTGGAGATGAGATATTTTTCTGGGGTGGCAAGTGCAGGGCCTCTGTCAGTCCTGGGTTTGTTGGACTAGCCCCAGACATGAGAAGTGCGCCTTTGTTTGACAGGTGAATAGTGCGGATCCTGTTTCAGTCTTTAGACTGAAACAGGATGCGCACTTTTCACCGTTCCTTTCAGAATCATTTGATTCATCAGCTAGGAATGGCGATTCCTTACCCAGACCAAGCGAAGGCTAGGCCAAAGTAACTTGGTCTTTCCCAGAGGTGTGTGGCACAACTTTTGAAACAACCACTAGGTGGAGAACTATTTGGCATTTTTCCGTAGCACTTTTCACCGTAATTGTCATAAGGTTGATCTCTGCATCCTTAAGCATACGAGAGTTTTCACAGACGAAAGCAGGTTGTGGCCCAGTAAACGTGGCATTTCCAATAGTTGGTCCTAAGGCTACAACGAAAGTGTTCTTTTAAGTATTGTTCCACTGTGGTTTCTCCATTGTTTTCACAACCTGAGCAGGGTTCTCGTATTAGCATAAGAATCCTGCCTGGTAGTTGAGATTTCTGGGTGGGGTGTAAGTGGGGGGCTTCTGTCAGACCTGCCTTTGATTTGTTTACCTCCAGAGCTTGTAAGTGCATATCTGTGTGAGATGGGAAAAGTGTGGATCGTGCTTCTGATTTCATCCTGGAAGTTTTGAAATCACCAGTATGTTGGTAATTATTTGCCATTTCCATGGCATTTGGCACCGTAATAGTCATGAGGTCGGTCTCTGCATCCTGAAGCCTATGATGCTTTTTGCAGAGAAACCTCTGCTGAGGCCCAGGTAACTTGCTATTTCCCATAGCTGGCACAGGAGCCTTGGAAGATAGGATTGTTTTCAGTATTATTTCACCATTTTTTCACCACTGTTTCAAGAACGGGAGCCCTTTTCAACCGCTAGCTGAAGAATCCTTCTTTGGAGATGAGATATATTTCTGGGGTGGCAAGTGCAGGGCCTCTGTCAGTCCTGGGTTTGTTGGACTAGCACCAGACATGAGAAGTGCGCCTTTGTGGGACAGGTGAATAGTGCGGATCCTGTTTCAGTCTAAAGACTGAAACAGGATCCGCACTTTTCACCGTTCCTTTCAGAATCATTTGATTCATCAGCTAGGAATGGCGATTGCTTCTCCAGACCAATCGAAGGCTAGGCCAAAGTAACTCGGTCTTTCCAAGACGTGTGTGGCCCAACTTTTGAAAGAACCGCTAAGTGGAGAACTATTTGGTATTTTTCCTAAGCACTTTTCACCGTAATTGTCCTAAGGTTGGTCTCTGCATCCTTAAGCATACGAGAGTTTTCACAGACGAAACAGGCTGAGGCCCCTTAATCTTGGCATTTCCAATAGTTGGTCCTAGAGACTACCAAGAAAGTGTTCTTTTAAGTATAATTCTGTTGTGCTTTCAGCATTATTTTCAGAACCCGAGCAGGGTTCTCGCATTAGCATAAGAATCCTGCCTGGTAGTTGAGAATTCTGGGTGGGGTGTAAGTGCGGGGCTTCTGTCAGCCCTGCCTTTGATTTGTTTACCTCCAGAGTTGGAAAGTGCATATTTGCGTGAGATGGGAAAAGTGTGGATCGTGCTTCAGATTTCATCCTGACACTTTGAAATGACCAGTGTGTTGGTAATTATTTGCCATTTCCATGGCGTTTGGCCCCGTAATAGTCATGAGGTC
Organism: Lemur catta; assembly: GCF_020740605.2. Classification (NCBI taxonomy): domain Eukaryota; kingdom Metazoa; phylum Chordata; class Mammalia; order Primates; family Lemuridae; genus Lemur; species Lemur catta. Next base: position 336,647 of record NW_025423738.1, read on the forward strand.
GGTCTCTGCATCCTGAAGCCTATGATGCTTTTTGCAGAGAAACCTCTGCTGAGGCCCAGGTAACTTGCTATTTCCCATAGCGGGCACAGGAGCCTTGGAAGATAGGATTGTTTTCAGTATTATTTCACCATTTTTTCACCACTGTTTCAAGAACCGGAGCCCTTTTCAACCGTTAGCGGAAGAATCCTTCTTTGGAGATGAGATATTTTTCTGGGGTGGCAAGTGCAGGGCCTCTGTCTGTCCTGGGTTTGTTGGACTAGCGCCAGACATGAGAAGTGCGCCTTTGTGGGACAGGTGAATAGTGCGGATCCTGTTTCAGTCTAAAGACTGAAACAGGATCCGCACTTTTCACCGTTCCTTTCAGAATCATTTGATTCATCAGCTAGGAATGGCGATTGCTTCTCCAGACCAATCGAAGGCTAGGCCAAAGTACCTCGATCTTTCCAAGAGGTGTGTGGCCCAACTTTTGAAAGAACCGCTAAGTGGAGAACTATTTGGTATTTTTCCTAAGCACTTTTCACCGTAATTGTCCTAAGGTTGGTCTCTGCATCCTTAAGCATACGAGAGTTTTCACAGACGAAACAGGCTGAGGCCCAGTAATCTTGGCATTTCCAATAGTTGGTCCTACAGACTACCAAGAAAGTGTTTTTTTAAGTATTATTCCCTTGTGGTTTCAGCATTATTTTCAGAACCCGAGCAGGGTTCTCGCATTAGCATAAGAATCCTGCCTGGTAGTTGAGATTTCTGGGTGGGGTGTAGGTGCGGGCTTTTGTCAGCCCTGCCTTTGATTTGTTTACCTCCAGAGTTGGAAAGTGCATATTTGCGTGAGATGGGAAAAGTGTGGATCGTGCTTCAGATTTCATCCGGACACTTTGAAATGACCAGTGTGTTGGCAATTATTTGCCATTTCCATGGCGTTTGGCACCGTAATAGTCATGAGGTCGGTCTCTGCATCCTGAAGCCTATGATGCTTTTTGCAGAGAAACCTCTGCTGAGGCCCAGGTAACTTGCTATTTCCCATAGCTGGGACCGGAGCCTTGGAAGATAGGATTGTATTCAGTATTATTTCGCCATCCTTTCACCACTGTTTCAAGATCGGGAGCCCTTTTCAAACGTTAGCGTAAGAATCCTTCTTTGGAGATGAGATATTTTTCTGGGGTGGCAAGTGCAGGGCGTCTGTCAGTCCTGGGTTTGTTGGACTAGCGCCAGACATGAGAAGTGCACCTTTGTTGTACAGGTGAATAGTGCGGATCCTGTTTCAGTCAGACTGAAACAGGATCTGCACTTTTCACCGTTCCTTTCAGAATCATTTGATTCATCAGCTAGGAATGGCGATTGCTTCTCCAGACCAATCGAAGGCTAGGCCAAAGTAACTCGATATTTCCAAGAGGTGTGTGGCCCAACTTTTGAAAGAACTGCTAAGTGGACAACTATTTGGTATTTTTCCAAAGCACTTTTCACCGTAATTGTCATAAGGTTGGTCTCTGCATCATTAAGCATACCAGAGTTTTTACAGACGAAACAGGCTGAGGCCCATTAATCTTGGCATTTCCAATTGTTGGTCCTAGAGACTACCAAGAAAGTGTTTTTTTAAGTATTATACCATTGTGGTTTCAGCATTATTTTTAGAACCCGAGCAGGGTTCTCGCAATTGCATAAGAATCCTGCCTGGTAGTTGAGATTTCTGAGTGGGGTGTAAGTGCGGTGCTTCTGTCAGCCCTGCCTTTGATTTGTTTACCTCCAGAGTTGGAAAGTGCATATTTGCGTGAGATGGGAAAAGTGTGGATCGTGCTTCAGATTTCATCCAGACACTTTGAAATGACCAGTGTGTTGGTAATTATTTGCCATTTCCATGGCGTTTGGCCCCGTAATAGTCATGAGGTCGGTCTCTGCATCCTGAAGCCTATGATGATTTTTGCAGAGAAACCTCTGCTGAGGCCCAGGTAACTTGTTATTTCCCATAGCTGGCACAGGAGCCTTGGAAGATAGGATTGTTTTCAGTATTATTTCACCATTTTTTCACCACTGTTTCAAGTACGGGAGCCCTTTTCAACCGTTAGCGGAAGAATCCTTCTTTGGAGATGAGATATTTTTCTGGGGTGGCAAGTGCAGGGCCTCTGTCAGTCTTGGGTTTCTTGAACTAGCGCCAGACATGAGAAGTGCGCCTTTGTGGGACAGGTGAATAGTGCGGATCCTGTGTCAGTCTAAAGACTGAAACAGGATCCGCACTTTTCACCGTTCCTTTCAGAATCATTTGATTCATCAGCTAGGAATGGCGTTTGCTTCTCCAGACCAATCGAAGGCTAGGCCAAAGTAACTCTATCTTTCCAAGAGGTGTGTGGCCCAACTTTTGAAAGAACCGCTAAGTGGAGAACTATTTGGTATTTTTCCTAAGCACTTTTCACCGTAATTGTCCTAAGGTTGGTCTCTGCATCCTTAAGCATACCAGAGTTTTCACAGACGAAACAGGCTGAGGCCCATTAATCTTGGCATTTCCAATAGTTGGTCCTAGAGACTACCAAGAAAGTGTTTTTTTAAGTATTATTCCATTGTGGTTTCAGCATTATTTTCAGAACCCGAGCAGGGTTCTCGCATTAGCATAAGAATCCTGCCTGGTAGTTGAGATTTCATGGTGGGGTGTAAGTGCAGGGCTTCTGTCAGCCCTGCCTTTGATTTGTTTACCTCCAGAGTTGGAAAGTGCATATTTGCGTGAGATGGGAAAAGTGTGGATCGTGCTTCAGATTTCATCCAGACACTTTGAAATGACCAGTGTGTTGGTAATTATTTGCCATTTCCATGGCGTTTGGCCCCGTAATAGTCATGAGGTCGGTCTCTGCATCCTGAAGCCTATGATGATTTTGCAGAGAAACCTCTGCTGAGGCTCAGGTAACTTGCTATTTCCCATAGCTGGCACAGGAGCCTTGGAAGATAGGATTGTTTGCAGTATTATTTCACCATTTTTTCACCACTGTTTCAAGAACGGGAGCCCTTTTCAACCGTTAGCGGAACAATCCTTCTTTGGAGATGAGATATTTTTCTGGGATGGCAAGTGCAGGGCCTCTGTCATCCTGGGTTTGTTGGACTAGCGCCAGACATGAGAAGTGCGCCTTTGTGGGACAGGTGAATAGTGCGGATCCTGTTTCAGTCTAAAGACTGAAACAGGATCCGCACTTTTCACCGTTCCTTTCAGAATCATTTGATTCATCAGCTAGGAATGGCGATTGCTTCTCCAGACCAATCGAAGGCTATGCCAAAGTACCTCGATCTTTCCAAGAGGTGTGTGGCCCTACTTTTGAAAGAACCGCTAAGTGGAGAACTATTTGGTATTTTTCCTAAGCACTTTTCACCGTAATTGTCATAAGGTTGGTCTCTGCATCCTTAAGCATACGAGAGTTTTCACAGACGAAACAGGCTGAGGCCCCTTAATCTTGGCATTTCCAATAGTTGGTCCTAGAGACTACCAAGAAAGTGTTTTTTTAAGTATTATTCCGTTGTGGTTTCAGCATTATTTTCAGAACCCGAGCAGGGTTCTCGCATTAGCATAAGAATCCTGCCTGGTAGTTGAGATTTCATGGTGGGGTGTAAGTGCGGGGCTTCTGTCAGCCCTGCCTTTGATTTGTTTACCTCCAGAGTTGGAAAGTGCATATTTGCGTGAGATGGGAAAAGTGTGGATCGTTCTTCAGATTTCATCCAGACACTTTGAAATGACCAGTGTGTTGGTAATTATTTGCCATTTCCATGGCGTTTGGCCCCGTAATAGTCATGAGGTCGGTCTCTGCATCCTGAAGCCTATGATGATTTTGCAGAGAAACCTCTGCTGAGGCCCAGGTAACTTGCTCTTTCCCATAGCTGGCACAGGAGCCTTGGAAGATAGGATTGTTTTCAGTATTATTTCACCATTTTTTCACCACTGTTTCAAGAACGGGAGCCCTTTTCAACCGTTAGCGGAAGAATCCTTCTTTGGAGATGAGATATTTTTCTGGGGTGGCAAGTGCAGGGCCTCTGTCAGTCCTGGGTTTGTTGGACTAGTGCCACACATGAGAAGTGCGCCTTTGTGGGACAGGTGAATAGTGCGGATCCTGTTTCAGTCTAAAGACTGAAACAGGATCCGCAGTTTTCACCGTTCCTTTCACAATCATTTGATTCATCAGCTAGGAATGGCGATTGCTTCTCCAGACCAATCGAAGGCTAGGCCAAAGTACCTCGATCTTTCCAAGAGGTGTGTGGCCCAACTTTTGAAAGAACCGCTAAGTGGAGAACTATTTGGTATTTTTCCTAAGCACTTTTCACCGTAATTGTCATAAGGTTGGTCTCTGCATCCTTAAGCATACGAGAGTTTTCACAGACGAAACAGGCTGAGGCCCCTTAATCTTGGCATTTCCAATAGTTGGTCCTAGAGACTACCAAGAAAGTGTTTTTTTAAGTATTATTCCGTTGTGGTTTCAGCATTATTTTCAGAACCCGAGCAGGGTTCTCGCATTAGCATAAGAATCCTGCCTCGTAGTTGAGATTTCATGGTGGTGTGTAAGTGCTTGGCTTCTGTCGGCCCTGCCTTTGATTTATTTACCTCCAGAGTTGGAAAGTGCATAGTTGCGTGAGATGGGAAAAGTGTGGATCGTGCTTCAGATTTCATCCTGACACTTTGAAATGACCAGTGTGTTGGTAATTATTTGCCATTTCCATGGCGTTTGGCCCCGTAATAGTCATGAGGTCGGTCTCTGCATCCTGAAGCCTATGATGCTTTTTGCAGAGAAAGCTCTGCTGAGGCCCAGGTAACTTGCTATTTCCCATAGCTGGCACAGGAGCCTTGGAAGATAGGATTGTTTTCAGTATTATTTCACCATTTTTTCACCACTGTTTCAAGAACGGGAGACCTTTTCCACCGTTAGCAGAAGAATCCTTCTTTGGAGATGAGATATTTTTCTGGGATGGCAAGTGCAGGGCCTCTGTCAGTCCTGGGTTTGTTGGACTAGCGCCAGACATGACAAGTGTGCCTTTGTGGGACAGGTGAATAGTGCGGATCCTGTTTCAGACTAAAGACTGAAACAGGATCCGCACTTTTCACAGTTCCTTTCACAATCATTTGATTCATCAGCTAGGAATCGCGATTGCGTCACCAGACCAATCGAAGGCTAGGCCAAAGTACCTCGATCTTTCCAAGAGGTGTGTGGCCCAACTTTTGAAAGAACCGCTAAGTGGAGAACTATTTGGTATTTTTCCGAAGCACTTTTCACCGTAATTGTCCTAAGGTTGGTCTCTGCATCCTTAAGCATAGGAGAGTTTTCACAGACGAAACAGGCTGAGGCCCATTAATCTTGGCATTTCCAATAGTTGGTCCTAGAGACTACCAAAAAGTGTTCTTTTAAGTATTATTCTGTTGTGCTTTCAGCATTATTTTCAGAACCCGAGCAGGGTTCTCGCATTAGCATAAGAATCCTGCCTGGTAGTTGAGATTTCTGGGTGGGGTGTAAGTGCGGGACTTCTGTAGGCCCTGCCTTAGATTTGTTTACCTCCAGAGTTGGAAAGTGCATAGTTGCGTGAGATGGGAAAAGTGTGGATCGTGCTTCAGATTTCATCCTGACACTTTGAAATGACCAGTGTGTTGGTAATTATTTGCCATTTCCATGGCGTTTGGCCCCGTAATAGTCATGAGGTCGGACTCTGCATCCTGAAGCCTATGATGCTTTTTGCAGAGAAACCTCTGCTGAGGCCCAGGTAACTTGCTATTTCCCATAGCTGGCACAGGAGCCTTGGAAGATAGGATTGTTTTCAGTATTATTTCACCATTTTTTCACCACTGTTTCAAGAACCGGAGCACTTTTCAACCGTTAGCAGAAGAATCCTTCTTTGGAGATGAGATATTTTTCTGCGATGGCAAGTGCAGGGCCTCTGTCAGTCCTGGGTTTGTTGGACTAGCGCCAGACATGACAAGTGCGCCTTTGTGGGACAGGTGAATAGTGCGGATCCTGTTTCAGTCTAAAGACTGAAACAGGATCCGCACTTTTCACCGTTCCTTTCAGAATCATTTGATTCATCAGCTAGGAATGGCGATTGCTTCTCCAGACCAATCGAAGGCTAGGCCAAAGTACCTCGATCTTTCCAAGAGGTGTGTGGCCCAACTTTTGAAAGAACCGCTAAGTGGAGAACTATTTGATATTTTTCCGAAGCACTTTTCACCGTAATTATCCTAAAGTTGGTCCCTGCATGCTTATGCATACGAGAGTTTTCACAGACGAAACAGGCTGAGGCCCAGTAATCTTGGCATTTCCAATAGTTTGTCCTAGAGACTAGCAAGAAAATGTTCTTTTAAGTATTATTCCGTTGTGGTTTCAGCATTATTTTCAGAACCCGAGCAGGGTTCTCGCATTAGCATAAGAATCCTGCATGGTAGTTGAGATTTCTGGGTGGGGTATAAGTTGGGTGATTCTGTCAGCCCTGCCTTTGATTCGTTTACCTCCAGAGTTGGAAAGTGCATATTTGCGTGAGATGGGAAAAGTGTGGATCGTGCTTCAGATTTCATCCAGACACTTTGAAATAACCAGTGTGTTGGTAATTATTTGCCATTTCCATGGCGTTTGGCACCTTAATAGTCATGAGGTCGGTCTCTGCATCCTGAAGCCTATGATGCTTTTTGCAGAGAAACCTCTGCTGAGGCCCAGGTAACTTGCTATTTCCCATAGCTGGCACAGGAGCCTTGGAAGATAGGATTGTTTTCAGTATTATTTCACCATTTTTTCACCACTGTTTCAAGAACCGGAGCCCTTTTCAACCGTTAGCGGAAGAATCCTTCTTTGGAGATGAGATATTTTTCTGGGGTGGCAAGTGCAGGGCCTCTGTCAGTCCTGGGTTTGTTGGACTAGCGCCAGACATGAGAAGTGCGCCTTTGTGGGACAGGTGAACAGTGCGGATCCTGTTTCAGTCTAAAGACTGAAACAGTGTCCGCACTTTTCACCGTTCCTTTCAGAATCATTTGATTCATCAGCTAGGAATGGCGATTGCTTCTCCAGACCAATCGAAGGCTAGGCCAAAGTAACTCGATCTTTCCAAGAGGTGTGTGGCCCAACTTTTGAAAGAACCGCTAAGTGGAGAACTATTTGGTATTTTTCCTAAGCACTTTTCACCGTAATTGTCCTAAGGTTGGTCTCTGCATCCTGAAGCATACCAGTGTCTTCACAGACGAAACAGGCTGAGGCCCAGTAATCTTGGCATTTCCAATAGTTGGTCTTAGAGACTACCAAGAAAGTGTTTTTTTAAGTATTATTCCATTGTGGTTTCAGCATTATTTTCAGAACCCGAGCAGGGTTCTCGCATTAGCATAAGAATCCTGCCTGGTAGTTGAGATTTCATGGTGGGGTGTAAGTGCGGGGCTTCTGTCAGCCCTGCCTTTGATTTGTTTACCTCCAGTGTTGGAAAGTGCATAGTTGCGTGAGATGGGAAAAGTGTGGATCGTGCTTCAGATTTCATCCTGACACTTTGAAATGACCAGTGTGTTGGTAATTATTTGCCATTTCCATGGCGTTTGGCACCGTAATAGTCATGAGGTCGGTCTCTGCATCCTGAAGCCTATGATGCTTTTTGCAGAGAAACCTCTGCTGAGGCCCAGGTAACTTGCTTTTTCCCATAGCTGGCACAGGAGCCTTGGAAGATAGGATTGTTTTCAGTATTATTTCACCATTTTTTCACCACTGTTTCAAGAACGGGAGCCCTTTTCCACCGTTAGCGGAAGAATCCTTCTTTGGAGATGAGATATTTTTCTGGGGTGGCAAGTGCAGGGCCTCTGTCAGTCCTGGGTTTGTTGGACTAGCGCCAGACATGACAAGTGCGCCTTTGTGGGACAGGTGAATAGTGCTGATCCTGTTTCAGTCTAAAGACTGAAACAGGATCCGCACTTTTCACCGTTCCTTTCACAATCATTTGATTCATCAGCTAGGAATGGCGATTGCTTCTCCAGACCAATCGAAGGCTAGGCCAAAGTACCTGGATCTTTCCAAGAGGTGTGTGGCCCAACTTTTGAAAGAACCGCTAAGTGGAGAACTATTTGGTATTTTTCCTAAGCACTTTTCACCGTAATTGTCCTAAGGTTGGTCTGTGCATCCTTAAGCATACGAGAGTTTTCACAGACGAAACAGGCTGAGGCCCCTTAATCTTGGCATTTCCAATAGTTGGTCCTAGAGACTACCAAGAAAGTGTTTTTTTAAGTATTATTCCGTTGTGGTTTCAGCATTATTTTCAGAACCCGAGCAGGGTTCTCGCATTCGCATAAGAATCCTGCCTGGTAGTTGAGATTTCATGGTGGGGTGTAAGTGCGGGGCTTCTGTCAGCCCTGCCTTTGATTTGTTTACCTCCAGAGTTGGAAAGTGCATATTTGCGTGAGATGGGAAAAGTGTGGATCGTTCTTCAGATTTCATCCAGACACTTTGAAATGACCAGTGTGTTGGTAATTATTTGCCATTTCCATGGCGTTTGGCCCCGTAATAGTCATGAGGTCGGTCTCTGCATCCTGAAGCCTATGATGATTTTGCAGAGAAACCTCTGCTGAGGCCCAGGTAACTTGCTCTTTCCCATATCTGGCACAGGAGCCTTGGAAGATAGGATTGTTTTCAGTATTATTTCACCATTTTTTCACCACTGTTTCAAGAACGGGAGCCCTTTTCAACCGTTAGCGGAAGAATCCTTCTTTGGAGATGAGATATTTTTCTGGGGTGGCAAGTGCAGGGCCTCTGTCAGTCCTGGGTTTGTTGGACTAGCGCCAGACATGAGAAGTGCGCCTTTGTGGGACAGGTGAATAGTGCGGATCCTGTTTCAGTCTAAAGACTGAAACAGGATCCGCACTTTTCACCGTTCCTTTCACAATCATTTGATTCATCAGCTAGGAATGGCGATTGCTTCTCCAGACCAATCGAAGGCTAGGCCAAAGTACCTGGATCTTTCCAAGAGGTGTGTGGCCCAACTTTTGAAAGAACCGCTAAGTGGAGAACTATTTGGTATTTTTCCTAAGCACTTTTCACCGTAATTGTCCTAAGGTTGGTCTCTGCATCCTTAAGCATACGAGAGTTTTCACAGACGAAACAGGCTGAGGCCCCTTAATCTTGGCATTTCCAATAGTTGGTCGTAGAGACTACCAAGAAAGTGTTTTTTTAAGTATTATTCCGTTGTGGTTTCAGCATTATTTTCAGAACCGGAGCAGGGTTCTCGCATTAGCATAAGAATCCTGCCTGGTAGTTGAGATTTCATGGTGGGGTGTAAGTGCGGGGCTTCTGTCAGCCCTGCCTTTGATTTGTTTACCTCCAGAGTTGGAAAGTGCATATTTGCGTGAGATGGGAAAGGTGTGGATCGTTCTTCAGATTTCATCCAGACACTTTGAAATGACCAGTGTGTTGGTAATTATTTGCCATTTCCATGGCGTTTGGCCCCGTAATAGTCATGAGGTCGGTCTCTGCATCCTGAAGCCTATGATGATTTTGCAGAGAAACCTCTGCTGAGGCCCTGGTAACTTGCTCTTTCCCATAGCTGGCACAGGAGCCTTGGAAGATAGGATTGTTTTCAGTATTATTTCACCATTTTTTCACCACTGTTTCAAGAACGGGAGCCCTTTTCAACCGTTAGCGGAAGAATCCTTCTTTGGAGATGAGATATTTTTCTGGGGTGGCAAGTGCAGGGCCTCTGTCAGTCCTGGGTTTGTTGGACTAGCGCCAGACATGAGAAGTGCGCCTTTGTGGGACAGGTGAATAGTGCGGATCAAGTTTCAGTCTAAAGACTGAAACAGGATCCGCACTTTTCACCGTTCCTTTCACAATCATTTGATTCATCAGCTAGGAATGGCGATTGCTTCTCCAGACCAATCGAAGGCTAGGCCAAAGTACCTCGATCTTTCCAAGAGGTGTGTGGCCCAACTTTTGAAAGAACCGCTAAGTGGAGAACTATTTGGTATTTTTCCTAAGCACTTTTCACCGTAATTGTCACAAGGTTGGTCTCTGCATCCTTAAGCATACGAGAGTTTTCACAGACGAAACACGCTGAGGCCCATTAATCTTGGCATTTCCAATAGTTGGTCCTAGAGACTACCAAGAAAGTGTTTTTTTAAGTATTATTCCGTTGTGGTTGCAGCATTATTTTCAGAACCCGAGCAGGGTTCTCGCATTAGCATAAGAATCCTGCCTGGTAGTTGAGATTTCATGGTGGGGTGTAAGTGCGGGGCTTCTGTCGGCCCTGCCTTTGATTTGTTTACCTCCAGTGTTGGAAAGTGCATAGTTGCGTGAGATGGGAAAAGTGTGGATCGTGCTTCAGATTTCATCCTGACACTTTGGAATGACCAGTGTGTTGGTAATTATTTGCCATTTCCATGGCGTTTGGCACCGTAATAGTCATGAGGTCGGTCTCTGCATCCTGAAGCCTATGATGCTTTTTGCAGAGAAACCTCTGCTGAGGCCCAGGTAACTTGCTATTTCCCATAGCTGGCACAGGAGCCTTGGAAGATAGGATTGTTTTCAGTATTATTTCACCATTTTTTCACCACTGTTTCAAGAACGGGAGCCCTTTTCCACCGTTAGCGGAAGAATCCTTCTTTGGAGATGAGATATTTTTCTGGGGTGGCAAGTGCAGGGCCTCTGTCAGTCCTGGGTTAGTTGGACTAGCGCCAGACATGACAAGTGCGCCTTTGTGGGACAGGTGAATAGTGCTGATCCTGTTTAAGTCTAAAGACTGAAACAGGATCCGCACTTTTCACCGTTCCTTTCAGAATCATTTGATTCATCAGCTAGGAATGGCGATTGCTTCTCCAGACCAATCGAAGGCTAGGCCAAAGTACCTCGATCTTTCCAAGAGGTGTGTGGCCCAACTTTTGAAAGAACCGCTAAGTGGAGAACTATTTGGTATTTTTCCTAAGCACTTTTCACCGTAATTGTCATAAGGATGGTCTCTGCATCCTTAAGCATAGGAGAGTTTTCACAGATGAAACAGGCTGAGGCCCATTAATCTTGGCATTTCCAATAGTTGGTCCTAGAGACTACCAAGAAAGTGTTCTTTTAAGTATTATTCTGTTGTGGTTTCAGCATTATTTTCAGAACCCGAGCAGGGTTCTCGCATTAGCATAAGATTCCTGCCTGGTAGTTGAGATTTCATGGTGGGGTGTAAGTGCGGGGCTTCTGTCAGCCCTGCCTTTGATTTGTTTACCTCCAGAGTTGGAAAGTGCATAGTTGCGTGAGATGGGAAAAGTGTGGATCGTGCTTCAGATTTCATCCTGACACTTTGAAATGACCAGTGTGTTGGTAATTATTTGCCATTTCCATGGCGTTTGGCCCCGTAATAGTCATGAGGTCGGTCTCTGCATCCTGAAGCCTATGATGCTTTTTGCAGAGAAACCTCTGCTGAGGCCCAGGTAACTTGCTATTTCCCATAGCTGGCACAGGAGCCTTGGAAGATAGGATTGTTTTCAGTATTATTTCACCATTTTTTCACCACTGTTTCAAGAACGGGAGCCCTTTTCAACCGTTAGCGGAAGAATCCTTCTTTGGAGATGAGATATTTTTCTGGGGTGGCAAGTGCAGGGCCTCTGTCAGTCCTGGGTTTGTTGGACTAGCGCCAGACATGAGAAGTGCGCCTTTGTGGGACAGGTGAATAGTGCGGATCCTGTTTCAGTCTAAAGACTGAAACAGGATCCGCACTTTTCACAGTTCCTTTCACAATCATTTGATTCATCAGCTAGGAATCGCGATTGTTTCACCAGACCAATCGAAGGCTAGGCCAAAGTACCTCGATCTTTCCAAGAGGTGTGTGGCCCAACTTTTGAAAGAACCGCTAAGTGGAGAACTTTTTGGAATTTTTCCTAAGCACTTTTCACCGTAATTGCCCTAAGGTTGCTCTCTGCATCCTTAAGCATAGGAGAGTTTTCACCGACGAAACAGGCTGAGGCCCATTAATCTTGGCATTTCCAATAGTTGGTCCTAGAGACTACCAAGAAAGTGTTTTTTTAAGTATTATTCCGTTGTGGTTTCAGCATTATTTTCAGAACCCGAGCAGGGTTCTCGCATTAGCATAGGAATCCTGCCTGGTAGTTGAGATTTCATGGTGGGGTGTAAGTGCGGGGCTTCTGTCAGCCCTGCCTTTGATTTGTTTACCTCCAGAGTTGGAAAGTGCATATTTGCGTGAGATGGGAAAAGTGTGGATCGTTCTTCAGATTTCATCCAGACACTTTGAAATGACCAGTGTGTTGGTAATTATTTGCCATTTCCATGGCGTTTGGCCCCGTAATAGTCATGAGGTCGGTCTCTGCATCCTGAAGCCTATGATGATTTTGCAGAGAAACCTCTGCTGAGGCCCAGGTAACTTGCTCTTTCCCATAGCTGGCACAGGAGCCTTGGAAGATAGGATTGTTTTCAGTATTATTTCACCATTTTTTCACCACTGTTTCAAGAACGGGAGCCCTTTTCAACCGTTAGCGGAAGAATCCTTCTTTGGAGATGAGATATTTTTCTGGGGTGGCAAGTGCAGGGCCTCTGTCAGTCCTGGGTTTGTTGGACTAGCGCCAGACATGAGAAGTGCGCCTTTGTGGGACAGGTGAATAGTGCGGATCCTGTTTCAGTCTAAAGACTGAAACAGGATCCGCACTTTTCACCGTTCCTTTCACAATCATTTGATTCATCAGCTAGGAATGGCGATTGCTTCTCCAGACCAATCGAAGGCTAGGCCAAAGTACCTGGATCTTTCCAAGAGGTGTGTGGCCCAACTTTTGAAAGAACCGCTAAGTGGAGAACTATTTGGTATTTTTCCTAAGCACTTTTCACCGTAATTGTCCTAAGGTTGGTCTCTGCATCCTTAAGCATACGAGAGTTTTCACAGACGAAACAGGCTGAGGCCCCTTAATCTTGGCATTTCCAATAGTTGGTCCTAGAGACTACCAAGAAAGTGTTTTTTTAAGTATTATTCCGTTGTGGTTTCAGCATTATTTTCAGAACCCGAGCAGGGTTCTCGCATTAGCATAAGAATCCTGCCTGGTAGTTGAGATTTCATGGTGGGGTGTAAGTGCGGGGCATCTGTCAGCCCTGCCTTTGATTTGTTTACCTCCAGAGTTGGAAAGTGCATATTTGCGTGAGATGGGAAAAGTGTGGATCGTTCTTCAGATTTCATCCAGACACTTTGAAATGACCAGTGTGTTGGTAATTATTTGCCATTTCCATGGCGTTTGGCCCCGTAATAGTCATGAGGTCGGTCTCTGCATCCTGAAGCCTATGATGATTTTGCAGAGAAACCTCTGCTGAGGCCCTGGTAACTTGCTCTTTCCCATAGCTGGCACAGGAGCCTTGGAAGATAGGATTGTTTTCAGTATTATTTCACCATTTTTTCACCACTGTTTCAAGAACGGGAGCCCTTTTCAACCGTTAGCGGAAGAATCCTTCTTTGGAGATGAGATATTTTTCTGGGGTGGCAAGTGCAGGGCCTCTGTCAGTCCTGGGTTTGTTGGACTAGCGCCAGACATGAGAAGTGCGCCTTTGTGGGACAGGTGAATAGTGCGGATCCTGTTTCAGTCCAAAGACTGAAACAGGATCCGCACTTTTCACCGTTCCTTTCACAATCATTTGATTCATGAGCTAGGAATGGCGATTGCTTCTCCAGACCAATCGAAGGCTAGGCCAAAGTACCTCGATCTTTCCAAGAGGTGTGTGGCCCAACTTTTGAAAGAACCGCTAAGTGGAGAACTATTTGGTATTTTTCCTAAGCACTTTTCACCGTAATTGTCCTAAGGTTGGTCTCTGCATCCTTAAGCATACGAAGTTTTCACAGACGAAACAGGCTGAGGCCCCTTAATCTTGGCATTTCCAATAGTTGGTCCTAGAGACTACCAAGAAAGTGTTTTTTTAAGTATTATTCCGTTGTGGTTTCAGCATTATTTTCAGAACCCGAGCAGGGTTCTCGCATTAGCATAAGAATCCTGCCTGGTAGTTGAGATTTCATGGTGGGGTGTAAGTGCGGGGCTTCTGTCAGCCCTGCCTTTGATTTGTTTACCTCCAGAGTTGGAAAGTGCATATTTGCGTGAGATGGGAAAAGTGTGGATCGTTCTTCAGATTTCATCCAGACACTTTGAAATGACCAGTGTGTTGGTAATTATTTGCCATTTCCATGGCGTTTGGCCCCGTAATATTCATGAGGTCGGTCTCTGCATCCTGAAGCCTATGATGATTTTGCAGAGAAACCTCTGCTGAGGCCCAGGTAACTTGCTCTTTCCCATATCTGGCACAGGAGCCTTGGAAGATAGGATTGTTTTCAGTATTATTTCACCATTTTTTCACCACTGTTTCAAGAACGGGAGCCCTTTTCAACCGTTAGCGGAAGAATCCTTCTTTGGAGATGAGATATTTTTCTGGGGTGGCAAGTGCAGGGCCTCTGTCAGTCCTGGGTTTGTTGGACTAGCGCCAGACATGAGAAGTGCGCCTTTGTGGGACAGGTGAATAGTGCGGATCCTGTTTCAGTCTAAAGACTGAAACAGGATCCGCACTTTTCACCGTTCCTTTCACAATCATTTGATTCATCAGCTAGGAATGGCGATTGCTTCTCCAGACCAATCGAAGGCTAGGCCAAAGTACCTGGATCTTTCCAAGAGGTGTGTGGCCCAACTTTTGAAAGAACCGCTAAGTGGAGAACTATTTGGTATTTTTCCTAAGCACTTTTCACCGTAATTGTCCTAAGGTTGGTCTCTGCATCCTTAAGCATACGAGAGTTTTCACAGACGAAACAGGCTGAGGCCCCTTAATCTTGGCATTTCCAATAGTTGGTCGTAGAGACTACCAAGAAAGCGTTTTTTTAAGTATTATTCCGTTGTGGTTTCAGCATTATTTTCAGAACCCGAGCAGGGTTCTCGCATTAGCATAAGAATCCTGCCTGGTAGTTGAGATTTCATGGTGGGGTGTAAGTGCGGGGCTTCTGTCAGCCCTGCCTTTGATTTGTTTACCTCCAGAGTTGGAAAGTGCATATTTGCGTGAGATGGGAAAGGTGTGGATCGTTCTTCAGATTTCATCCAGACACTTTGAAATGACCAGTGTGTTGGTAATTATTTGCCATTTCCATGGCGTTTGGCCCCGTAATAGTCATGAGGTCGGTCTCTGCATCCTGAAGCCTATCATGATTTTGCAGAGAAACCTCTGCTGAGGCCCTGGTAACTTGCTCTTTCCCATAGCTGGCACAGGAGACTTGGAAGATAGGATTGTTTTCAGTATTATTTCACCATTTTTTCACCACTGTTTCAAGAACGGGAGCCCTTTTCAACCGTTAGCGGAAGAATCCTTCTTTGGAGATGAGATATTTTTCTGGGGTGGCAAGTGCAGGGCCTCTGTCAGTCCTGGGTTTGTTGGACTAGCGCCAGACATGAGAAGTGCGCCTTTGTGGGACAGGTGAATAGTGCGGATCCTGTTTCAGTCTAAAGACTGAAACAGGATCCGCACTTTTCACCGTTCCTTTCACAATCATTTGATTCATCAGCTAGGAATGGCGATTGCTTCTCCAGACCAATCGAAGGCTAGGCCAAAGTACCTCGATCTTTCCAAGAGGTGTGTGGCCCAACTTTTGAAAGAACCGCTAAGTGGAGAACTATTTGGTATTTTTCCTAAGCACTTTTCACCGTAATTGTCCTAAGGTTGGTCTCTGCATCCTTAAGCACACGAGAGTTTTCACAGCCGAAACACGCTGAGGCCCATTAATCTTGGCATTTCCAATAGTTGGTCCTAGAGACTACCAAGAAAGTGTTTTTTTAAGTATTATTCCGTTGTGGTTGCAGCATTATTTTCAGAACCCGAGCAGGGTTCTCGCATTAGCATAAGAATCCTGCCTGGTAGTTGAGATTTCATGGTGGGGTGTAAGTGCGGGGCTTCTGTCAGCCCTGCCTTTGATTTGTTTACCTCCAGTGTTGGAAAGTGCATAGTTGCGTGAGATGGGAAAAGTGTGGATCGTGCTTCAGATTTCATCCTGACACTTTGGAATGACCAGTGTGTTGGTAATTATTTGCCATTTCCATGGCGTTTGGCCCCGTAATAGTCATGAGGTCGGTCTCTGCATCCTGAAGCCTATGATGCTTTTTGCAGAGAAACCTCTGCTGAGGCCCAGGTAACTTGCTATTTCCCATAGCTGGCACAGGAGCCTTGGAAGATAGGATTGTTTTCAGTATTATTTCACCATTTTTTCACCACTGTTTCAAGAACGGGAGCACTTTTCCACCGTTAGCGGAAGAATCCTTCTTTGGAGATGAGATATTTTTCTGGGGTGGCAAGTGCAGGGCCTCTGTCAGTCCTGGGTTAGTTGGACTAGCGCCAGACATGACAAGTGCGCCTTTGTGGGACAGGTGAATAGTGCTGATCCTGTTTAAGTCTAAAGACTGAAACAGGATCCGCACTTTTCACCGTTCCTTTCAGAATCATTTGATTCATCAGCTAGGAATGGCGATTGCTTCTCCAGACCAATCGAAGGCTAGGCCAAAGTACCTCGATCTTTCCAAGAGGTGTGTGGCCCAACTTTTGAAAGAACCGCTAAGTGGAGAACTATTTGGTATTTTTCCTAAGCACTTTTCACCGTAATTGTCATAAGGATGGTCTCTGCATCCTTAAGCATAGGAGAGTTTTCACAGATGAAACAGGCTGAGGCCCATTAATCTTGGCATTTCCAATAGTTGGTCCTAGAGACTACCAAGAAAGTGTTCTTTTAAGTATTATTCTGTTGTGGTTTCAGCATTATTTTCAGAACCCGAGCAGGGTTCTCGCATTAGCATAAGATTCCTGCCTGGTAGTTGAGATTTCATGGTGGGGTGTAAGTGCGGGGCTTCTGTCAGCCCTGCCTTTGATTTGTTTACCTCCAGAGTTGGAAAGTGCATAGTTGCGTGAGATGGGAAAAGTGTGGATCGTGCTTCAGATTTCATCCTGACACTTTGAAATGACCAGTGTGTTGGTAATTATTTGCCATTTCCATGGCGTTTGGCCCCCTAATAGTCATGAGGTCGGTCTCTGCATCCTGAAGCCTATGATGCTTTTTGCAGAGAAACCTCTGCTGAGGCCCAGGTAACTTGCTATTTCCCATAGCTGGCACAGGAGCCTTGGAAGATAGGATTGTTTTCAGTATTATTTCACCATTTTTTCACCACTGTTTCAAGAACGGGAGCCCTTTTCAACCGTTAGCGGAAGAATCCTTCTTTGGAGATGAGATATTTTTCTGGGGTGGCAAGTGCAGGGCCTCTGTCAGTCCTGGGTTTGTTGGACTAGCGCCAGACATGAGAAGTGCGCCTTTGTGGGACAGGTGAATAGTGCGGATCCTGTTTCAGTCTAAAGACTGAAACAGGATCCGCACTTTTCACAGTTCCTTTCACAATCATTTGATTCATCAGCTAGGAATCGCGATTGCTTCACCAGACCAATCGAAGGCTAGGCCAAAGTACCTCGATCTTTCCAAGAGGTGTGTGGCCCAACTTTTGAAAGAACCGCTAAGTGGAGAACTTTTTGGTATTTTTCCTAAGCACTTTTCACCGTAATTGCCCTAAGGTTGGTCTCTGCATCCTTAAGCATAGGAGAGTTTTCACCGACGAAACAGGCTGAGGCCCATTAATCTTGGCATTTCCAATAGTTGGTCCTAGAGACTACCAAGAAAGTGTTTTTTTAAGTATTATTCCGTTGTTGTTTCAGCATTATTTTCAGAACCCGAGCAGGGTTCTCGCATTAGCATAGGAATCCTGCCTGGTAGTTGAGATTTCATGGTGGGGTGTAAGTGCGGGGCTTCTGTCAGCCCTGCCTTTGATTTGTTTACCTCCAGAGTTGGAAAGTGCATATTTGCGTGAGATGGGAAAAGTGTGGATCGTTCTTCAGATTTCATCCAGACACTTTGAAATGACCAGTGTGTTGGTAATTATTTGCCATTTCCATGGCGTTTGGCCCCGTAATAGTCATGAGGTCGGTCTCTGCATCCTGAAGCCTATGATGATTTTGCAGAGAAACCTCTGCTGAGGCCCAGGTAACTTGCTCTTTCCCATAGCTGGCACAGGAGCCTTGGAAGATAGGATTGTTTTCAGTATTATTTCACCATTTTTTCACCACTGTTTCAAGAACGGGAGCCCTTTTCAACCGTTAGCGGAAGAATCCTTCTTTGGAGATGAGATATTTTTCTGGGGTGGCAAGTGCAGGGCCTCTGTCAGTCCTGGGTTTGTTGGACTAGCGCCAGACATGAGAAGTGCGCCTTTGTGGGACAGGTGAATAGTGCGGATCCTGTTTCAGTCTAAAGACTGAAACAGGATCCGCACTTTTCACCGTTCCTTTCAGAATCATTTGATTCATCAGCTAGGAATGGCGATTGCTTCTCCAGACCAATCGAAGGCTAGGCCAAAGTACCTCGATCTTTCCAAGAGGTGTGTGGCCCAACTTTTGAAAGAACCGCTAAGTGGAGAACTATTTGGTATTTTTCCGAAGCACTTTTCACTGTAATTGTCCTAAGGTTGGTCTCTGCATCCTTAAGCATACGACAGTTTTCACAGACGAAACAGGCTGAGGCCCCTTAATCTTGGCATTTCCAATAGTTGGTCCTAGAGACTACCAAGAAAGTGTTTTTTTAAGTATTATTCCGTTGTGGTTTCAGCATTATTTTCAGAACCCGAGCAGGGTTCTCGCATTAGCATAAGAATGCTGCCTGGTAGTTGAGATTTCATGGTGGGGTGTAAGTGCGGGGCTTCTGTCGGCCCTGCCTTTGATTTGTGTACCTCCAGAGTTGGAAAGTGCATAGTTGCGTGAGGTTGGAAAAGTGTGGATCGTGCTTCAGATTTCATCCTGACACTTTGAAATGACCAGTGTGTTGGTAATTATTTGCCATTTCCATGGCGTTTGGCCCCGTAATAGTCATGAGGTCGGTCTCTGCATCCTGAAGCCTATGATGATTTTTGCAGTGAAACCTCTGCTGAGGCCCAGGTAACTTGCTATTTCCCATAGCTGGCACAGGAGCCTTGGAAGATAGGATTGTTTGCAGTATTATTTCACCATTTTTTCTCCACTGTTTCAAGAACGGGAGACCTTTTCCACCGTTAGCAGAAGAATCCTTCTTTGGAGATGAGATATTTTTCTGGGATGGCAAGTGCAGGGCCTCTGTCAGTCCTGGGTTTGTTGGACTAGCGCCAGACATGACAAGTGCGCCTTTGTGGGACAGGTGAATAGTGCGGATCCTGTTTCAGTCTAAAGACTGAAACAGGATCCGCACTTTTCACAGTTCCTTTCACAATCATTTGATTCATCAGCTAGGAATCGCGATTGCGTCACCAGACCAATCGAAGGCTAGGCCAAAGTACCTCGATCTTTCCAAGAGGTGTGTGGCCCAACTTTTGAAAGAACCGCTAAGTGGAGAACTATTTGTTATTTTTCCGAAGCACTTTTCACTGTAATTGTCATAAGGTTGGTCTCTGCATCCTTAAGCATACCAGTGTCTTCACAGACGAAACAGGCTGAGGCCCAGTAATCTTGGCATTTCCAATAGTTGGTCTTAGAGACTACCAAGAAAGTGTTTTTTTAAGTATTATTCCGTTGTGGTTTCAGCATTATTTTCAGAACCCGAGCAGGGTTCTCGCATTAGCATAAGAATCCTGCCTGGTAGTTGAGATTTCATGGTGGGGTTTATGTGCAGGGCCCCTGTCAGCCCTGCCTTTGATTTGTTTACCTCCAGTGTTGGAAAGTGCATAGTTGCGTGAGATGGGAAAAGTGTGGATCGTGCTTCAGATTTCATCCTGACACTTTGAAATGACCAGTGTGTTGGTAATTATTTGCCATTTCCATGGCGTTTGGCACCGTAATAGTCATGAGGTCGGTCTCTGCATCCTGAAGCCTATGATGCTTTTTGCAGAGAAACCTCTGCTGAGGCCCAGGTAACTTGCTATTTCCCATAGCTGGCACAGGAGCCTTGGAAGATAGGATTGTTTTCAGTATTATTTCACCATTTTTTCACCACTGTTTCAAGAACGGGAGCCCTTTTCCACCGTTAGCGGAAGAATCCTTCTTTGGAGATGAGATATTTTTCTGGGGTGGCAAGTTCAGGGCCTCTGTCAGTCCTGGGTTTGTTGGACTAGCGCCAGACATGACAAGTGCGCCTTTGTGGGACAGGTGAATAGTGCTGATCCTGTTTCAGTCTAAAGACTGAAACAGGATCCGCACTTTTCACCCTTCCTTTCAGAATCATTTGATTCATCAGCTAGGAATGGCGAGTGCTTCTACAGACCAATCGAAGGCTAGGCCAAAGTACCTCGATCTTTCCAAGAGGTGTGTGGCCCAACTTTTGAAAGAACCGCTAAGTGGAGAACTATTTGGTATTTTTCCTAAGCACTTTTCACCCTAAGTGTCATAAGGTTGGTCTCTGCATCCTTAAGCATACGAGAGTTTTCACAGACGAAACAGGCTGAGGCCCATTAATCTTGGCATTTCCAATAGTTGGTCCTAGAGACTACCAAGAAAGTGTTCTTTTAAGTATTATTCTGTTGTGGTTTCAGCATAATTTTCAGAACCCGAGCAGGGTTCTCGCATTAGCATAAGAATCCTGCCTGGTAGTTGAGATTTCATGGTGGGGTGTAAGTGCGGGGCTTCTGTCAGCCCTGCCTTTGATTTGTTTACCTCCAGAGTTGGAAAGTGCATAGTTGCGTGAGATGGGAAAAGTGTGGATCGTGCTTCAGATTTCATCCTGACACTTTGAAATGACCAGTGTGTTGGTAATTATTTGCCATTTCCATGGCGTTTGGCCCCGTAATAGTCATGAGGTCGGTCTCTGCATCCTGAAGCCTATGATGCTTTTTGCAGAGAAACCTTTGCTTAGGCACAGGTAACTTGCTATTTCCCATAGCTGGCACAGGAGCCTTGGAAGATAGGATTGTTTTCAGTATTATTTCACCATTTTTTCACCACTGTTTCAAGAACGGGAGCCCTTTTCAACCGTTAGCGGAAGAATCCTTCTTTGGAGATGAGATATTTTTCTGGGGTGGCAAGTGCAGGGCCTCTGTCAGTCCTCGGTTTGTTGGACTAGCGCCAGACATGACAAGTGCGCCTTTGTGGGACAGGTGAATAGTGCGGATCCTGTTTCAGTCTAAAGACTGAAACAGGATCCGCACTTTTCACAGTTCCTTTCACAATCATTTGATTCATCAGCTAGGAATCGCGATTGCTTCACCAGACCAATCGAAGGCTAGGCCAAAGTACCTGGATCTTTCCAAGAGGTGTGTGGCCCAACTTTTGAAAGAACCGCTAAGTGGAGAACTTTTTGGTATTTTTCCTAAGCACTTTTCACCGTAATTGCCCTAAGGTTGCTATCTGCATCCTTAAGCATAGGAGAGTTTTCACAGACGAAACAGGCTGAGGCCCATTAATCTTTGCATTTCCAATAGTTGGTCCTAGAGACTACCAAGAAAGTGTTTTTTTAAGTATTATTCCGTTGTGATTTCAGCATTATTTTCAGAACCCGAGCAGGGTTCTCGCATTAGCATAAGAATCCTGCCTGGTAGTTGAGATTTCTGGGTGGGGTGTAAGTGTGGGGCTTCTGTCAGCCCTGCCTTTGATTTGTTTACCTCCAGAGTTGGAAAGTGCATATTTGCGTGAGATGGCAAAAGTGTGGATCGTGCTTCAGATTTCATCCTGACACTTTGAAATGACCAGTGTGTTGGTAATTATTTGCCATTTCCATGGCGTTTGGCACCGTAATAGTCATGAGGTCGGTCTCTGCATCCTGAAGCCTATGATGCTTTTTGCAGAGAAACCTCTGCTGAGGCCCAGGTAACTTGCTCTTTCCCATAGCTGGCACAGGAGCCTTGGAAGATAGGATTGTTTTCAGTATTATTTCACCATTTTTTCACCACTGTTTCAAGAACGGGAGCCCTTTTCAACCGTTAGCGGAAGAATCCTTCTTTGGAGATGAGATATTTTTCTGGGGTGGCAAGTGCAGGGCCTCTGTCAGTCCTGGGTTTGTTGGACTAGCGCCAGACATGAGAAGTGCGCCTTTGTGGGACAGGTGAATAGTGCGGATCCTGTTTCAGTCTAAAGACTGAAACAGGATCCGCACTTTTCACCGTTCCTTTCACAATCATTTGATTCATCAGCTAGGAATGGCGATTGCTTCTCCAGACCAATCGAAGGCTAGGCCAAAGTACCTGGATCTTTCCAAGAGGTGTGTGGCCCAACTTTTGAAAGAACCGCTAAGTGGAGAACTATTTGGTATTTTTCCTAAGCACTTTTCACCGTAATTGTCCTAAGGTTGGTCTCTGCATCCTTAAGCATAGGAGAGTTTTCACAGACGAAACAGGCTGAGGCCCCTTAATCTTGGCATTTCCAATAGTTGGTCCTAGAGACTACCAAGAAAGTGTTTTTTTAAGTATTATTCCGTTGTGGTTTCAGCATTATTTTCAGAACCCGAGCAGGGTTCTCGCATTAGCATAAGAATCCTGCCTGGTAGTTGAGATTTCATGGTGGGGTGTAAGTGCGGGCTTCTGTCGGCCCTGCCTTTGATTTGTGTACCTCCAGAGTTGGAAAGTGCATAGTTGCGTGAGATTGGAAAAGTGTGGATCGTGCTTCAGATTTCATCCTGACACTTTGAAATGACCAGTGTGTTGGTAATTATTTGCCATTTCCATGGCGTTTGGCCCCGTAATAGTCATGAGGTCGGTCTCTGCATCCTGAAGCGTATGATGATTTTTGCAGAGAAACCTCTGCTGAGGCCCAGGTAACTTGCTATTTCCCATAGCTGGCACAGGAGCCTTGGAAGATAGGATTGTTTGCAGTATTATTTCACCATTTTTTCACCACTGTTTCAAGAACGGGAGACCTTTTCCACCGTTAGCAGAAGAATCCTTCTTTGGAGATGAGATATTTTTCTGGGATGGCAAGTGTAGGGCCTCTGTCAGTCCTGGGTTTGTTGGACTAGCGCCAGACATGACAAGTGCACCTTTGTGGGACAGGTGAATAGTGCGGATCCTGTTTCAGTCTAAAGACTGAAACAGGATCCGCACTTTTCACAGTTCCTTTCACAATCATTTGATTCATCAGCTAGGAATCGCGATTGCGTCACCAGACCAATCGAAGGCTAGGCCAAAGTACCTCGATCTTTCCAAGAGGTGTGTGGCCCAACTTTTGAAAGAACCGCTAAGTGGAGAACTGTTTGTTATTTTTCCGAAGCACTTTTCACTGTAATTGTCATAAGGTTGGTCTCTGCATCCTTAAGCATACCAGTGTCTTCACAGACGAAACAGGCTGAGGCCCAGTAATCTTGGCATTTCCAATAGTTGGTCTTAGAGACTACCAAGAAAGTGTTTTTTTAAGTATTATTCCATTGTGGTTTCAGCATTATTTTCAGAACCCGAGCAGGGTTCTCGCATTAGCATAAGAATCCTGCCTGGTAGTTGAGATTTCATGGTGGGGTGTCAGTGCAGGGCCCCTGTCAGCCCTGCCTTTGAGTTGTTTACCTCCAGTGTTGGAAAGTGCATAGTTGCGTGAGATGGGAAAAGTGTGGATCGTGCTTCAGATTTCATCCTGACACTTTGAAATGACCAGTGTGTTGGTAATTATTTGCCATTTCCATGGCGTTTGGCACCGTAATAGTCATGAGGTCGGTCTCTGCATCCTGAAGCCTATGATGCTTTTTGCAGAGAAACCTCTGCTGAGGCCCAGGTAACTTGCTATTTCCCATAGCTGGCACAGGAGCCTTGGAAGATAGGATTGTTTTCAGTATTATTTCACCATTTTTTCACCACTGTTTCAAGAACGGGAGCCCTTTTCCACCGTTAGCGGAAGAATCCTTCTTTGGAGATGAGATATTTTTCTGGGGTGGCAAGTGCAGGGCCTCTGTCAGTCCTGGGTTTGTTGGACTAGCGCCAGACATGAGAAGTGCGCCTTTGTGGGACAGGTGAATAGTGCTGATCCTGTTTCAGTCTAAAGACTGAAACAGGATCCGCACTTTTCACCGTTCCTTTCAGAATCATTTGATTCATCAGCTAGGAATGGCGAGTGCTTCTCCAGACCAATCGAAGGCTAGGCCAAAGTACCTCGATCTTTCCAAGAGGTGTGTGGCCCAACTTTTGGAAGAACCGCTAAGTGGAGAACTATTTGTTATTTTTCCGAAGCACTTTTCACCGTAATTGTCATAAGGTTGGTGTCTGCATCCTTAAGCATACCAGTGTCTTCACAGACGAAAAAGGCTGAAGCCCAGTAATCCTGGCATTTCCAATAGTTGGTCTTAGAGACTACCAAGAAAGTTTTCCTTTAAGTATTATTCCTTTGTCGTTTCAGCATTATTTTCAGAACCCGAGCAGGGTTCTCGTATTAGCATAAGAATCCTGCCTGGTAGTTGAGATTGCATGGTGGGGTGTAAGTGCAGGGCTTCTGTCAGCCCTGCCTTTGATTTGTTTACCTCCAGAGTTGGAAAGTGCATAGTTGCGTGAGATGGGAAAAGTGTGGATCGTGCTTCAGATTTCATCCTGACACTTGGAAATGACCAGTGTGTTGGTAATTATTTGCCATTTCCATGGCGTTTGGCACCGTAATAGTCATGAGGTCGGTCTCTGCATCCTGAATCCTATGATGCTTTTTGCAGAGAAACCTCTGCTGAGGCCCAGGTAACTTGCTATTTCCCATAGGTGGCACAGGAGCCTTGGAAGATACGATTGTTTTCAGTATTATTTCACCATTTTTTCACCACTGTTTCAAGAACGGGAGCCCTTTTCAACCGTTAGCGGAAGAATCCTTCTTTGGAGATGAGATATTTTTCTGGGGTGGCAAGTGCAGGGCCTCTGTCAGTCCTGGGTTTGTTGGACTAGCGCCAGACATGAGAAGTGCGCCTTTGTGGGAAAGGTGAATATTGCGGATCCTGTTTCAGTCTAAAGACTGAAACAGGATCTGCACTTTTCACCGTTCCTTTCAGAATCATTTGATTCATCAGCTACGAATGGCGATTCCTTCTCCAGACCAATCGAATGCTAGGCCAAGGTAACTCGATCTTTCCAAGAGGTGTGTGGCCCAACTTTTGAAAGAACCGCTAAGTGGAGAACTATTTGGTATTTCTCCTAAGCACTTTGCACCGTAATTGTCCTAAGGTTGGTCTCTGCGTCCTTAAGCATACCAGAGTTTTCACAGAGGAAACAGGCTGAGGCCTATTAATCTTGGCATTTCCAATAGTTGGTCCTAGAGACTACCAAGAAAGTGTTCTTTTAGGTATTATTCTGTTGTGGTTTCAGCATTATTTTCAGAACCCGAGCAGGGTTCTCATATTAGCATAAGAATCCTGCCTGGTAGTTGAGATTTCATGGTGGGGTGTAAGTGCGGGGCTTCTGTCAGCCCTGCCTTTGATTTGTTTACCTCCAGAGCTGGAAAGTGCATATTTGTGTGAGATGGGAAAAGTGCGGATCGTGCTTCAGATTTCATCCAGACACTTTGAAATGACCAGTGTGTTGGTAATTATTTGCCATTTCCATGGCGTTTGGCACCGTAATAGTCATGAGGTCGGTCTCTGCATCCTGAAGCCTATGATGCTTTTTGCAGAGAAACCTCTGCTGAGGCCCAGGTAACTTGCTATTTCCCATAGCTGGCACATTAGCCTTGGAAGATAGAATTGTTTTCAGTATTATTTCACCATTTTTTCACCACTGTTTCAAGAACGGGAGCCCTTTTCCACCGTTAGCGGAAGAATCTTTCTTTGGAGATGAGATATTTTTCTGGGGTGGCAAGTGCAGGGCCTCTGTCAGTCTTGGGTTTGTTGGACTAGCGCCAGACATGAGAAGTGCGCCTTTGTGGGACAGGTGAATAGTGCGGATCCTGTTTCAGTCTAAAGACTGAAACAGGATCCGCACTTTTCACCGTTCCTTTCAGAATCATTTGATTCATCAGCTAGGAATTGCGATTGCTTCTCCAGACCAATCGAAGGCTAGGCCAAAGTACCTCGATCTTTCCAAGAGGTGTGTGGCCCAACTTTTGAAAGAACCGCTAAGTGGAGAACTACTTGTTATTTTTCCGAAGCACTTTTCACCGTAATTGTCATAAGGTTTGTCTCTGCATCCTTAAGCATACCAGTGTCTTCACAGACGAAATAGGCTGAGGCCCAGTAATCTTGGCATTTCCAAAAGTTGGTCTTAGAGACTACCAAGAAAGTTTTCCTTTAAGTATTATTCCTTTGTCGTTTCAGCATTATTTTCAGAACCCGAGCAGGGTTCTCGTATTAGCATAAGAATCCTGCCTGGTAGTTGAGATTGCATGGTGGGGTGTAAGTGCGGGGCTTCTGTCAGCCCTGCCTTTGATTTGTTTACCTCCAGAGTTGGAAAGTGCATAGTTGCGTGAGATGGGAAAAGTGTGGATCGTGCTTCAGATTTCATCCAGACACTTTGAAATGACCAGTGTGTGGGTAATTATTTGCCATTTCCATGGCGTTTGGCACCGTAATAGTCATGAGGTCGGTCTCTGCATCCTGAAGCCTATGATGCTTTTTGCAGAGAAACCTCTGCTGAGGCCCAGGTAACTTGCTATTTCCCATAGATGGCACAGGAGCCTTGGAAGATAGGATTGTTTTCAGTATTATTTCACCATTTTTTCACCACTGTTTCAAGAACGGGAGCCCTTTTCAACCGTTAGCGGAAGAATCCTTCTTTGGAGATGAGATATTTTTCTGGGGTGGCAAGTGCAGGGCCTCTGTCAGTCTTGGGTTTGTTGAACTAGCGCCTGACATGAGAAGTGCGCCTTTGTGGGAAAGGTGAATATTGCGGATCCTGTTTCAGTCTAAAGACTGAAACAGGATCCGCACTTTTCACCGTTCCTTTCAGAATCATTTGATTCATCAGCTAGGAATGGCGATTGCTTCTCCAGACCAATCGAAGGCTAGGCCAAAGTACCTCGATCTATCCAAGACGTGTGGGGCCCAACTTTTGAAAGAACCGCTAAGTGGAGAACTATTTGGTATTTTTCCGAAGCACTTTTCACCGTAGTTGTCCTAAGGTTGGTCTCTGCATCCTTAAGCATACGAGAGTTTTCACAGACGAAACAGGCTGAGGCCCAGTAATCTTGGCATTTCCAATAGTTGGTCCTAGAGACTACCAAGAAAGTGTTTTTTTAGGTATTATTCCGTTGTGGTTTCAGCATTATTTTCAGAACCCGAGCAGGGTTCTCGCATTAGCATAAGAATCCTGCCTGGTAGTTGAGATTTCATGGTGGGGTGTAAGTGCGGGGCTTCTGTCAGCCCTGCCTTTGATTTGTTTACCTCCAGAGCTGGAAAGTGCATATTTGAGTGAGATGGGAAAAGTGTGGATCGTGCTTCAGATTTCATCCTGACACTTTGAAATGACCAGTGTGTTGGTAATTATTTGCCATTTCCATGGCGTTTGGCACCGTAATAGTCATGAGGTCGGTCTCTGCATCCTGAAGCCTATGATGGTTTTTGCAGAGAAACCTCTGCTGAGGCCCAGGTAACTTGCTATTTCCCATAGCTGGCACATTAGCCTTGGAAGATAGGATTGTTTTCAGTATTATTTCACCATTTTTTCACCACTGTTTCAAGAACGGGAGCCCTTTTCCACCGTTAGCGGAAGAATCTTTCTTTGGAGATGAGATATTTTTCTGGGGTGGCAAGTGCAGGGCCTCTGTCAGTCTTGGGTTTGTTGGACTAGCGCCAGACATGAGAAGTGAGCCTTTGTGGGACAGGTGAATAGTGCGGATCCTGTTTCAGTCTAAAGACTGAAACAGGATCCGCACTTTTCACCGTTCCTTTCAGAATCATTTGATTCATCAGCTAGGAATGGCGATTGCTTCTCCAGACCAATCGAAGGCTAGGCCAAAGTACCTCGATCTTTCCAAGAGGTGTGTGGCCCAACTTTTGAAAGAACCGCTAAGTGGAGAACTATTTGTTATTTTTCCGAAGCACTTTTCACCCTAATTGTCATAAGGTTTGTCTCTGCATCCTTAAGCACACCAGTGTCTTCACAGACGAAACAGGCTGAGGCCCAGTAATCTTGGCATTTCCAATAGTTGGTCCTAGAGACTACCAAGAATGTGTTTTTTTAAGTATTATTCCGTTGTGGTTTCAGCATTATTTTCAGAACCCGAACAGGGTTCTCGCATTAGCATAAGAATCCTGCCTGGTAGTTGAGATTTCTGGGTGGGGTGTAGGTGTGGGGCTTCTGTCAGCCCTGCCTTTGATTTGTTTACCTCCAGAGTTGGAAAGTGCATATTTGCGTGAGATGGGAAAAGTGTGGATCGTGCTTCAGATTTCATCCAGACACTTTGAAATGACCAGTGTGTTGGTAATTATTTGCCATTTCCATGGCGTTTGGCACGGTAATAGTCATGAGGTCGGTCTCTGCATCCTGAAGCCTATGATGCTTTTTGCAGAGAAACCTCTGCTGAGGCCCAGGTAACTTGCTATTTCCCATAGCTGGCACAGGAGCCTTGGAAGATAGGATTGTTTTCAGTATTATTTCACCATTTTTTCACCACTGTTTCAAGAACGGGAGCCCTTTTCAACCGTTAGCGGAAGAATCCTTCTTTGGAGATGAGATATTTTTCTGGGGTGGCAAGTGCAGGGCCGCTGTCAGTCCTGGGTTTGTTGGACTAGCGCCAGACATGAGAAGTGCGCCTTTGTGGGACAGGTGAATAGTGCGGATCCTGTTTCAGTCTAAAGACTGAAACAGGGTCCGCACTTTTCACCGTTCCTTTCAGAATCATTTGATTCATCAGCTAGGAATGGCGATTCCATCTCCAGACCAATCGAATGCTAGGCCAAGGTAACTCGATCTTTCCAAGAGGTGTGTGGCCCAACTTTTGAAAGAACCGCTAAGTGGAGAACTATTTGGTATTTTTCCTAAGCACTTTTCACCGTAATTGTCCTAAGGTTGGTCTCTGCGTCCTTAAGCATACCAGAGTTTTCACAGAGGAAACAGGCTGAGGCCCATTAATCTTGGCATTTCCAATAGTTGGTCCTAGAGACTACCAAGAAAGTGTTCTTTTAGGTATTATTCTGTTGTGGTTTCAGCATTATTTTCAGAACCCGAGCAGGGTTCTCGCATTAGCATAAGAATCCTGCCTGGTAGTTGAGATTTCATGGTGGGGTGTAAGTGCGGGGCTTCTGTCAGCCCTGCCTTTGATTTGTTTACCTCCAGAGCTGGAAAGTGCATATTTGAGTGAGATGGGAAAAGTGTGGATCGTGCTTCAGATTTCATCCTGACACTTTGAAATGACCAGTGTGTTGGTAATTATTTGCCATTTCCATGGCGTTTGGCACCGTAATAGTCATGAGGTCGGTCTCTGCATCCTGAAGCCTATGATGCTTTTTGCAGAGAAACCTCTGCTGAGGCCCAGGTAACTTGCTATTTCCCTTAGCCGGCACAGGAGCCTTGGAAGATAGGATTGTTTTCAGTATTAATTCACCATTTTTTCACCACTGTTTCAAGAACGGGAGCCCTTTTCAACCGTTAGCGGAAGAATCCTTCTTTGGAGATGAGATATTTTTCTGGGGTGGCAAGTGCAGGGCCTCTGTCAGTCCTGGGTTTGTTGGACTAGCGCCAGACATGAGAAGTGCGCCTTTGTGGGACAGGTGAATAGTGCGGATCCTGTTTCAGTCTAAAGACTGAAACAGGATCCGCACTTTTCACCGTTCCTTTCAGAATAATTTGATTCATCAGCTAGGAATGGCGATTGCTTCTCCAGACCAATCGAAGGCTAGGCCAAAGTAACTCGATCTTTCCAAGAGGTGTGTGGCCCAACTTTTGAAAGAACTGCTAAGTGGAGAATTATTTTTTATTTTTTTAAAGCACTTTTCAACATAATTGTCCTAAGGTTGTTCTCTGCATCCTTAAGCATACGAGAGTTTTCACAGAGGAAACAGGCTGAGGCCCAGTAATCTTGGCATTTCCAATAGTTGGTGCTAGAGACTACCAAGAAAGTGTTCCTTTAAGTATTATTCCATTGTGGTTTCAGCATTATTTTCAGTACCCGAGCAGGGTTCTCGCATTAGCATAAGAATCCTGCCTGGTAGTTGAGATTTCATGGTGGGGTGTAAGTGCGGGGCTTCTGTCAGCCCTGCCTTTGATTTGTTTACCTCCAGAGTTGGAAAGTGCATATTTGCGTGAGATGGGAAAAGTGTGGATCATGCTTCAGATTTCATCCTGACACTTTGAAATGACCAGTGTGTTGGTAATTATTTACCATTTCCATGACTTTTGGCACCGTAATAGTCATGAGGTCGGTCTCTGCATCCTGAAGCCTATGATGCTTTTTGCAGAGAAACCTCTGCTGAGGCCCAGGTAACTTGCTATTTCCCATAGGTGGCACAGGAGCCTTGGAAGATAGGATTGTTTTCAGTATTATTTCACCATTTTTTCACCACTGTTTCAAGAATGGGAGCCCTTTTCAACCGTTAGCGGAAGAATCCTTCTTTGGAGATGAGATATTTTTCTGGGGTGGCAAGTGCAGGGCCTCTGTCAGTCCTGGGTTTGTTGGACTAGCGCCAGACATGAGAAGTGCGCCTTTGTGGGACAGGTGAATAGTGCGGATCCTGTTTCAGTCTAAAGACTGAAACAGGATCCGCACTTTTCACCGTTCCTTTCAGAATCATTTGATTCATCAGCTAGGAATGGCGATTGCTTCTCCAGACCAATCGAAGGCTAGGCCAAAGTAACTCGATCTTTCCAAGTGGTGTGTGGCCCAACTTTTGAAAGAACTGCTAAGTGGAGAACTATTTGGTATTTTTCCGAAGCACTTTTCACCGTAATTGATATAAGGTTGGTCTCTGCATCCTTAAGCATACCACAGTTTTCACAGACGAAACAGGCTGAGGCCCATTAATCTTGGCATTTCCAATAGTTGGTCCTAGAGACTACCAAGAAAGTGTTTTTTTAAGTATTATTCCGTTGTGGTTTCAGCATTATTTTCAGAACCCGAGCAGGGTTCTCGCATTAGCATAAGAATCCTGCCTGGTAGTTGAGATTTCTGGGTGGGGTGTAGGTGTGGGGCTTCTGTCAGCCCTGCCTTTGATTTGTTTACCTCCAGAGTTGGAAAGTGCATAGTTGCGTGAGATGGGAAAAGTGTGGATCGTGCTTCAGATTTCATCCTGACACTTTGAAATGACCAGTGTGTTGGTAATTATTTGCCATTTCCATGGCGTTTGGCACCGTAATAGTCATGAGGTCGGTCTCTGCATCCTGAAGCCTATGATGCTTTTTGCAGAGAAACCTCTGCTGAGGCCCAGGTAACTTGCTATTTCCCATAGCTGGCACAGGAGCCTTGGAAGATAGGATTGTTTTCAGTATTATTTCACCATTTTTTCACCACTGTTTCAAGAACGGGAGCCCTTTTCAACCGTTAGCGGAAGAATCCTTCTTTGGAGATGAGATATTTTTCTGGGGTGGCAAGTGCAGGGCCTCTGTCAGTCTTGGGTTTGTTGGACTAGCGCCAGACATGAGAAGTGCGCCTTTGTGGGACAGGTGAATAGTGCGGATCCTGTTTCAGTCTAAAGACTGAAACAGGATCCGCACTTTTCACCGTTCCTTTCAGAATCATTTGATTCATCAGCTAGGAATGGCGATTGCTTCACCAGACCAATCGAAGGCTAGGCCAAAGTAACTCGATCTTTCCAAGAGGTGTGTGGCCCAACTTTTGAAAGAACCGCTAAGTGGAGAACTATTTGTTATTTTTCCGAAGCACTTTTCACCGTAATTGTCATAAGGTTGGTGTCTGCATCCTTAAGCATACCAGTGTCTTCACAGACGAAAAAGGCTGAGGCCCAGTAATCTTGGCATTTCCAATAGTTGGTCTTAGAGACTACCAAGAAAGTTTTCCTTTAAGTATTATTCCTTTGTCGTTTCAGCATTATTTTCAGAACCCGAGCAGGGTTCTCGTATTAGCATAAGAATCCTGCCTGGTAGTTGAGATTGCATGGTGGGGTGTAAGTGCGGGGCTTCTGTCAGCCCTGCCTTTGATTTGTTTACCTCCAGAGTTGGAAAGTGCATAGTTGCGTGAGATGGGAAAAGTGTGGATCGTGCTTCAGATTTCATCCTGACACTTTGAAATGACCAGTGTGTGGGTAATTATTTGCCATTTCCATGGCGTTTGGCACCGTAATAGTCATGAGGTCGGTCTCTGCATCCTGAAGCCTATGATGCTTTTTGCAGAGAAACCTCTGCTGAGGCCCAGGTAACTTGCTATTTCCCATAGCTGGCACAGGAGCCTTGGAAGATAGGATTGTTTTCAGTATTATTTCACCATTTTTTCACCACTGTTTCAAGAACGGGAGCCCTTTTCAACCGTTAGCGGAAGAATCCTTCTTTGGAGATGAGATAATTTTCTGGGGTGGCAAGTGCAGGGCCGCTGTCAGTCCTGGGTTTGTTGGACTAGCGCCAGACATGAGAAGTGCGCCTTTGTGGGACAGGTGAATAGAGCGGATCCTGTTTCAGTCTAAAGACTGAAACAGGGTCCGCACTTTTCACCGTTCCTTTCAGAATCATTTGATTCATCAGCTAGGAATGGCGATTCCATCTCCAGACCAATCGAATGCTAGGCCAAGGTAACTCGATCTTTCCAAGAGGTGTGTGGCCCAACTTTTGAAAGAACCGCTAAGTGGAGAACTATTTGGTATTTTTCCTAAGCACTTTTCACCGTAATTGTCCTAAGGTTGGTCTCTGCATCCTTAAGCATACCAGAGTTTTCACAGAGGAAACAGGCTGAGGCCCATTAATCTTGGCATTTCCAATAGTTGGTCCTAGAGACTACCAAGAAAGTGTTCTTTTAGGTATTATTCTGTTGTGGTTTCAGCATTATTTTCAGAACCCGAGCAGGGTTCTCGCATTAGCATAAGAATCCTGCCTGGTAGTTGAGATTTCATGGTGGGGTGTAAGTGCGGGGCTTCTGTCAGCCCTGCCTTTGATTTGTTTACCTCCAGAGCTGGAAAGTGCATATTTGAGTGAGATGGGAAAAGTGTGGATCGTGCTTCAGATTTCATCCTGACACTTTGAAATGACCAGTGTGTTGGTAATTATTTGCCATTTCCATGGCGTTTGGCACCGTAATAGTCATGAGGTCGGTCTCTGCATCCTGAAGCCTATGATGCTTTTTGCAGAGAAACCTCTGCTGAGGCCCAGGTAACTTGCTATTTCCCATAGCTGGCACATTAGCCTTGGAAGATAGGATTGTTTTCAGTATTATTTCACCATTTTTTCACCACTGTTTCAAGAACGGGAGCCCTTTTCCACCGTTAGCGGAAGAATCTTTCTTTGGAGATGAGATATTTTTCTGGGGTGGCAAGTGCAGGGCCTCTGTCAGTCTTGGGTTTGTTGGACTAGCGCCAGACATGAGAAGTGCGCCTTTGTGGGACAGGTGAATAGTGCGGATCCTGTTTCAGTCTAAAGACTGAAACAGGATCCGCACTTTTCACCGTTCCTTTCAGAATCATTTGATTCATCAGCTAGGAATGGCGATTGCTTCTCCAGACCAATCGAAGGCTAGGCCAAAGTACCTGGATCTTTCCAAGAGGTGTGTGGCCCAACTTTTGAAAGAACCGCTAAGTGGAGAACTATTTGGTATTTTTCCTAAGCACTTTTCACCGTAATTGTCCTAAGGTTGGTCTCTGCATCCTTAAGCATAGGAGAGTTTTCACAGACGAAACAGGCTGAGGCCCCTTAATCTTGGCATTTCCAATAGTTGGTCCTAGAGACTACCAAGAAAGTGTTTTTTTAAGTATTATTCCGTTGTGGTTTCAGCATTATTTTCAGAACCCGAGCAGGGTTCTCGCATTAGCATAAGAATCCTGCCTGGTAGTTGAGATTTCATGGTGGGGTGTAAGTGCGGGCTTCTGTCGGCCCTGCCTTTGATTTGTGTACCTCCAGAGTTGGAAAGTGCATAGTTGCGTGAGATTGGAAAAGTGTGGATCGTGCTTCAGATTTCATCCTGACACTTTGAAATGACCAGTGTGTTGGTAATTATTTGCCATTTCCATGGCGTTTGGCCCCGTAATAGTCATGAGGTCGGTCTCTGCATCCTGAAGCGTATGATGATTTTTGCAGAGAAACCTCTGCTGAGGCCCAGGTAACTTGCTATTTCCCATAGCTGGCACAGGAGCCTTGGAAGATAGGATTGTTTGCAGTATTATTTCACCATTTTTTCACCACTGTTTCAAGAACGGGAGACCTTTTCCACCGTTAGCAGAAGAATCCTTCTTTGGAGATGAGATATTTTTCTGGGATGGCAAGTGTAGGGCCTCTGTCAGTCCTGGGTTTGTTGGACTAGCGCCAGACATGACAAGTGCACCTTTGTGGGACAGGTGAATAGTGCGGATCCTGTTTCAGTCTAAAGACTGAAACAGGATCCGCACTTTTCACAGTTCCTTTCACAATCATTTGATTCATCAGCTAGGAATCGCGATTGCGTCACCAGACCAATCGAAGGCTAGGCCAAAGTACCTCGATCTTTCCAAGAGGTGTGTGGCCCAACTTTTGAAAGAACCGCTAAGTGGAGAACTGTTTGTTATTTTTCCGAAGCACTTTTCACTGTAATTGTCATAAGGTTGGTCTCTGCATCCTTAAGCATACCAGTGTCTTCACAGACGAAACAGGCTGAGGCCCAGTAATCTTGGCATTTCCAATAGTTGGTCTTAGAGACTACCAAGAAAGTGTTTTTTTAAGTATTATTCCATTGTGGTTTCAGCATTATTTTCAGAACCCGAGCAGGGTTCTCGCATTAGCATAAGAATCCTGCCTGGTAGTTGAGATTTCATGGTGGGGTGTCAGTGCAGGGCCCCTGTCAGCCCTGCCTTTGAGTTGTTTACCTCCAGTGTTGGAAAGTGCATAGTTGCGTGAGATGGGAAAAGTGTGGATCGTGCTTCAGATTTCATCCTGACACTTTGAAATGACCAGTGTGTTGGTAATTATTTGCCATTTCCATGGCGTTTGGCACCGTAATAGTCATGAGGTCGGTCTCTGCATCCTGAAGCCTATGATGCTTTTTGCAGAGAAACCTCTGCTGAGGCCCAGGTAACTTGCTATTTCCCATAGCTGGCACAGGAGCCTTGGAAGATAGGATTGTTTTCAGTATTATTTCACCATTTTTTCACCACTGTTTCAAGAACGGGAGCCCTTTTCCACCGTTAGCGGAAGAATCCTTCTTTGGAGATGAGATATTTTTCTGGGGTGGCAAGTGCAGGGCCTCTGTCAGTCCTGGGTTTGTTGGACTAGCGCCAGACATGAGAAGTGCGCCTTTGTGGGACAGGTGAATAGTGCTGATCCTGTTTCAGTCTAAAGACTGAAACAGGATCCGCACTTTTCACCGTTCCTTTCAGAATCATTTGATTCATCAGCTAGGAATGGCGAGTGCTTCTCCAGACCAATCGAAGGCTAGGCCAAAGTACCTCGATCTTTCCAAGAGGTGTGTGGCCCAACTTTTGGAAGAACCGCTAAGTGGAGAACTATTTGTTATTTTTCCGAAGCACTTTTCACCGTAATTGTCATAAGGTTGGTGTCTGCATCCTTAAGCATACCAGTGTCTTCACAGACGAAAAAGGCTGAAGCCCAGTAATCCTGGCATTTCCAATAGTTGGTCTTAGAGACTACCAAGAAAGTTTTCCTTTAAGTATTATTCCTTTGTCGTTTCAGCATTATTTTCAGAACCCGAGCAGGGTTCTCGTATTAGCATAAGAATCCTGCCTGGTAGTTGAGATTGCATGGTGGGGTGTAAGTGCAGGGCTTCTGTCAGCCCTGCCTTTGATTTGTTTACCTCCAGAGTTGGAAAGTGCATAGTTGCGTGAGATGGGAAAAGTGTGGATCGTGCTTCAGATTTCATCCTGACACTTGGAAATGACCAGTGTGTTGGTAATTATTTGCCATTTCCATGGCGTTTGGCACCGTAATAGTCATGAGGTCGGTCTCTGCATCCTGAATCCTATGATGCTTTTTGCAGAGAAACCTCTGCTGAGGCCCAGGTAACTTGCTATTTCCCATAGGTGGCACAGGAGCCTTGGAAGATACGATTGTTTTCAGTATTATTTCACCATTTTTTCACCACTGTTTCAAGAACGGGAGCCCTTTTCAACCGTTAGCGGAAGAATCCTTCTTTGGAGATGAGATATTTTTCTGGGGTGGCAAGTGCAGGGCCTCTGTCAGTCCTGGGTTTGTTGGACTAGCGCCAGACATGAGAAGTGCGCCTTTGTGGGAAAGGTGAATATTGCGGATCCTGTTTCAGTCTAAAGACTGAAACAGGATCTGCACTTTTCACCGTTCCTTTCAGAATCATTTGATTCATCAGCTACGAATGGCGATTCCTTCTCCAGACCAATCGAATGCTAGGCCAAGGTAACTCGATCTTTCCAAGAGGTGTGTGGCCCAACTTTTGAAAGAACCGCTAAGTGGAGAACTATTTGGTATTTCTCCTAAGCACTTTGCACCGTAATTGTCCTAAGGTTGGTCTCTGCGTCCTTAAGCATACCAGAGTTTTCACAGAGGAAACAGGCTGAGGCCTATTAATCTTGGCATTTCCAATAGTTGGTCCTAGAGACTACCAAGAAAGTGTTCTTTTAGGTATTATTCTGTTGTGGTTTCAGCATTATTTTCAGAACCCGAGCAGGGTTCTCATATTAGCATAAGAATCCTGCCTGGTAGTTGAGATTTCATGGTGGGGTGTAAGTGCGGGGCTTCTGTCAGCCCTGCCTTTGATTTGTTTACCTCCAGAGCTGGAAAGTGCATATTTGTGTGAGATGGGAAAAGTGCGGATCGTGCTTCAGATTTCATCCAGACACTTTGAAATGACCAGTGTGTTGGTAATTATTTGCCATTTCCATGGCGTTTGGCACCGTAATAGTCATGAGGTCGGTCTCTGCATCCTGAAGCCTATGATGCTTTTTGCAGAGAAACCTCTGCTGAGGCCCAGGTAACTTGCTATTTCCCATAGCTGGCACATTAGCCTTGGAAGATAGAATTGTTTTCAGTATTATTTCACCATTTTTTCACCACTGTTTCAAGAACGGGAGCCCTTTTCCACCGTTAGCGGAAGAATCTTTCTTTGGAGATGAGATATTTTTCTGGGGTGGCAAGTGCAGGGCCTCTGTCAGTCTTGGGTTTGTTGGACTAGCGCCAGACATGAGAAGTGCGCCTTTGTGGGACAGGTGAATAGTGCGGATCCTGTTTCAGTCTAAAGACTGAAACAGGATCCGCACTTTTCACCGTTCCTTTCAGAATCATTTGATTCATCAGCTAGGAATTGCGATTGCTTCTCCAGACCAATCGAAGGCTAGGCCAAAGTACCTCGATCTTTCCAAGAGGTGTGTGGCCCAACTTTTGAAAGAACCGCTAAGTGGAGAACTACTTGTTATTTTTCCGAAGCACTTTTCACCGTAATTGTCATAAGGTTTGTCTCTGCATCCTTAAGCATACCAGTGTCTTCACAGACGAAATAGGCTGAGGCCCAGTAATCTTGGCATTTCCAAAAGTTGGTCTTAGAGACTACCAAGAAAGTTTTCCTTTAAGTATTATTCCTTTGTCGTTTCAGCATTATTTTCAGAACCCGAGCAGGGTTCTCGTATTAGCATAAGAATCCTGCCTGGTAGTTGAGATTGCATGGTGGGGTGTAAGTGCGGGGCTTCTGTCAGCCCTGCCTTTGATTTGTTTACCTCCAGAGTTGGAAAGTGCATAGTTGCGTGAGATGGGAAAAGTGTGGATCGTGCTTCAGATTTCATCCAGACACTTTGAAATGACCAGTGTGTGGGTAATTATTTGCCATTTCCATGGCGTTTGGCACCGTAATAGTCATGAGGTCGGTCTCTGCATCCTGAAGCCTATGATGCTTTTTGCAGAGAAACCTCTGCTGAGGCCCAGGTAACTTGCTATTTCCCATAGATGGCACAGGAGCCTTGGAAGATAGGATTGTTTTCAGTATTATTTCACCATTTTTTCACCACTGTTTCAAGAACGGGAGCCCTTTTCAACCGTTAGCGGAAGAATCCTTCTTTGGAGATGAGATATTTTTCTGGGGTGGCAAGTGCAGGGCCTCTGTCAGTCTTGGGTTTGTTGAACTAGCGCCTGACATGAGAAGTGCGCCTTTGTGGGAAAGGTGAATATTGCGGATCCTGTTTCAGTCTAAAGACTGAAACAGGATCCGCACTTTTCACCGTTCCTTTCAGAATCATTTGATTCATCAGCTAGGAATGGCGATTGCTTCTCCAGACCAATCGAAGGCTAGGCCAAAGTACCTCGATCTATCCAAGACGTGTGGGGCCCAACTTTTGAAAGAACCGCTAAGTGGAGAACTATTTGGTATTTTTCCGAAGCACTTTTCACCGTAGTTGTCCTAAGGTTGGTCTCTGCATCCTTAAGCATACGAGAGTTTTCACAGACGAAACAGGCTGAGGCCCAGTAATCTTGGCATTTCCAATAGTTGGTCCTAGAGACTACCAAGAAAGTGTTTTTTTAGGTATTATTCCGTTGTGGTTTCAGCATTATTTTCAGAACCCGAGCAGGGTTCTCGCATTAGCATAAGAATCCTGCCTGGTAGTTGAGATTTCATGGTGGGGTGTAAGTGCGGGGCTTCTGTCAGCCCTGCCTTTGATTTGTTTACCTCCAGAGCTGGAAAGTGCATATTTGAGTGAGATGGGAAAAGTGTGGATCGTGCTTCAGATTTCATCCTGACACTTTGAAATGACCAGTGTGTTGGTAATTATTTGCCATTTCCATGGCGTTTGGCACCGTAATAGTCATGAGGTCGGTCTCTGCATCCTGAAGCCTATGATGGTTTTTGCAGAGAAACCTCTGCTGAGGCCCAGGTAACTTGCTATTTCCCATAGCTGGCACATTAGCCTTGGAAGATAGGATTGTTTTCAGTATTATTTCACCATTTTTTCACCACTGTTTCAAGAACGGGAGCCCTTTTCCACCGTTAGCGGAAGAATCTTTCTTTGGAGATGAGATATTTTTCTGGGGTGGCAAGTGCAGGGCCTCTGTCAGTCTTGGGTTTGTTGGACTAGCGCCAGACATGAGAAGTGAGCCTTTGTGGGACAGGTGAATACTGCGGATCCTGTTTCAGTCTAAAGACTGAAACAGGATCCGCACTTTTCACCGTTCCTTTCAGAATCATTTGATTCATCAGCTAGGAATGGCGATTGCTTCTCCAGACCAATCGAAGGCTAGGCCAAAGTACCTCGATCTTTCCAAGAGGTGTGTGGCCCAACTTTTGAAAGAACCGCTAAGTGGAGAACTATTTGTTATTTTTCCGAAGCACTTTTCACCCTAATTGTCATAAGGTTTGTCTCTGCATCCTTAAGCACACCAGTGTCTTCACAGACGAAACAGGCTGAGGCCCAGTAATCTTGGCATTTCCAATAGTTGGTCCTAGAGACTACCAAGAATGTGTTTTTTTAAGTATTATTCCGTTGTGGTTTCAGCATTATTTTCAGAACCCGAACAGGGTTCTCGCATTAGCATAAGAATCCTGCCTGGTAGTTGAGATTTCTGGGTGGGGTGTAGGTGTGGGGCTTCTGTCAGCCCTGCCTTTGATTTGTTTACCTCCAGAGTTGGAAAGTGCATATTTGCGTGAGATGGGAAAAGTGTGGATCGTGCTTCAGATTTCATCCAGACACTTTGAAATGACCAGTGTGTTGGTAATTATTTGCCATTTCCATGGCGTTTGGCACGGTAATAGTCATGAGGTCGGTCTCTGCATCCTGAAGCCTATGATGCTTTTTGCAGAGAAACCTCTGCTGAGGCCCAGGTAACTTGCTATTTCCCATAGCTGGCACAGGAGCCTTGGAAGATAGGATTGTTTTCAGTATTATTTCACCATTTTTTCACCACTGTTTCAAGAACGGGAGCCCTTTTCAACCGTTAGCGGAAGAATCCTTCTTTGGAGATGAGATATTTTTCTGGGGTGGCAAGTGCAGGGCCGCTGTCAGTCCTGGGTTTGTTGGACTAGCGCCAGACATGAGAAGTGCGCCTTTGTGGGACAGGTGAATAGTGCGGATCCTGTTTCAGTCTAAAGACTGAAACAGGGTCCGCACTTTTCACCGTTCCTTTCAGAATCATTTGATTCATCAGCTAGGAATGGCGATTCCATCTCCAGACCAATCGAATGCTAGGCCAAGGTAACTCGATCTTTCCAAGAGGTGTGTGGCCCAACTTTTGAAAGAACCGCTAAGTGGAGAACTATTTGGTATTTTTCCTAAGCACTTTTCACCGTAATTGTCCTAAGGTTGGTCTCTGCGTCCTTAAGCATACCAGAGTTTTCACAGAGGAAACAGGCTGAGGCCCATTAATCTTGGCATTTCCAATAGTTGGTCCTAGAGACTACCAAGAAAGTGTTCTTTTAGGTATTATTCTGTTGTGGTTTCAGCATTATTTTCAGAACCCGAGCAGGGTTCTCGCATTAGCATAAGAATCCTGCCTGGTAGTTGAGATTTCATGGTGGGGTGTAAGTGCGGGGCTTCTGTCAGCCCTGCCTTTGATTTGTTTACCTCCAGAGCTGGAAAGTGCATATTTGAGTGAGATGGGAAAAGTGTGGATCGTGCTTCAGATTTCATCCTGACACTTTGAAATGACCAGTGTGTTGGTAATTATTTGCCATTTCCATGGCGTTTGGCACCGTAATAGTCATGAGGTCGGTCTCTGCATCCTGAAGCCTATGATGCTTTTTGCAGAGAAACCTCTGCTGAGGCCCAGGTAACTTGCTATTTCCCTTAGCCGGCACAGGAGCCTTGGAAGATAGGATTGTTTTCAGTATTAATTCACCATTTTTTCACCACTGTTTCAAGAACGGGAGCCCTTTTCAACCGTTAGCGGAAGAATCCTTCTTTGGAGATGAGATATTTTTCTGGGCTGGCAAGTGCAGGGCCTCTGTCAGTCCTGGGTTTGTTGGACTAGCGCCAGACATGAGAAGTGCGCCTTTGTGGGACAGGTGAATAGTGCGGATCCTGTTTCAGTCTAAAGACTGAAACAGGATCCGCACTTTTCACCGTTCCTTTCAGAATAATTTGATTCATCAGCTAGGAATGGCGATTGCTTCTCCAGACCAATCGAAGGCTAGGCCAAAGTAACTCGATCTTTCCAAGAGGTGTGTGGCCCAACTTTTGAAAGAACTGCTAAGTGGAGAATTATTTTTTATTTTTTTAAAGCACTTTTCAACATAATTGTCCTAAGGTTGTTCTCTGCATCCTTAAGCATACGAGAGTTTTCACAGAGGAAACAGGCTGAGGCCCAGTAATCTTGGCATTTCCAATAGTTGGTGCTAGAGACTACCAAGAAAGTGTTCCTTTAAGTATTATTCCATTGTGGTTTCAGCATTATTTTCAGTACCCGAGCAGGGTTCTCGCATTAGCATAAGAATCCTGCCTGGTAGTTGAGATTTCATGGTGGGGTGTAAGTGCGGGGCTTCTGTCAGCCCTGCCTTTGATTTGTTTACCTCCAGAGTTGGAAAGTGCATATTTGCGTGAGATGGGAAAAGTGTGGATCATGCTTCAGATTTCATCCTGACACTTTGAAATGACCAGTGTGTTGGTAATTATTTACCATTTCCATGACTTTTGGCACCGTAATAGTCATGAGGTCGGTCTCTGCATCCTGAAGCCTATGATGCTTTTTGCAGAGAAACCTCTGCTGAGGCCCAGGTAACTTGCTATTTCCCATAGGTGGCACAGGAGCCTTGGAAGATAGGATTGTTTTCAGTATTATTTCACCATTTTTTCACCACTGTTTCAAGAATGGGAGCCCTTTTCAACCGTTAGCGGAAGAATCCTTCTTTGGAGATGAGATATTTTTCTGGGGTGGCAAGTGCAGGGCCTCTGTCAGTCCTGGGTTTGTTGGACTAGCGCCAGACATGAGAAGTGCGCCTTTGTGGGACAGGTGAATAGTGCGGATCCTGTTTCAGTCTAAAGACTGAAACAGGATCCGCACTTTTCACCGTTCCTTTCAGAATCATTTGATTCATCAGCTAGGAATGGCGATTGCTTCTCCAGACCAATCGAAGGCTAGGCCAAAGTAACTCGATCTTTCCAAGTGGTGTGTGGCCCAACTTTTGAAAGAACTGCTAAGTGGAGAACTATTTGGTATTTTTCCGAAGCACTTTTCACCGTAATTGATATAAGGTTGGTCTCTGCATCCTTAAGCATACCACAGTTTTCACAGACGAAACAGGCTGAGGCCCATTAATCTTGGCATTTCCAATAGTTGGTCCTAGAGACTACCAAGAAAGTGTTTTTTTAAGTATTATTCCGTTGT
This sequence comes from Lemur catta, assembly GCF_020740605.2. Taxonomy (NCBI): domain Eukaryota; kingdom Metazoa; phylum Chordata; class Mammalia; order Primates; family Lemuridae; genus Lemur; species Lemur catta. The sequence goes on from NW_025423738.1 coordinate 378,834, forward strand.
GGTTTCAGCATTATTTTCAGAACCCGAGCAGGGTTCTCGCATTAGCATAAGAATCCTGCCTGGTAGTTGAGATTTCTGGGTGGGGTGTAGGTGTGGGGCTTCTGTCAGCCCTGCCTTTGATTTGTTTACCTCCAGAGTTGGAAAGTGCATAGTTGCGTGAGATGGGAAAAGTGTGGATCGTGCTTCAGATTTCATCCTGACACTTTGAAATGACCAGTGTGTTGGTAATTATTTGCCATTTCCATGGCGTTTGGCACCGTAATAGTCATGAGGTCGGTCTCTGCATCCTGAAGCCTATGATGCTTTTTGCAGAGAAACCTCTGCTGAGGCCCAGGTAACTTGCTATTTCCCATAGCTGGCACAGGAGCCTTGGAAGATAGGATTGTTTTCAGTATTATTTCACCATTTTTTCACCACTGTTTCAAGAACGGGAGCCCTTTTCAACCGTTAGCGGAAGAATCCTTCTTTGGAGATGAGATATTTTTCTGGGGTGGCAAGTGCAGGGCCTCTGTCAGTCTTGGGTTTGTTGGACTAGCGCCAGACATGAGAAGTGCGCCTTTGTGGGACAGGTGAATAGTGCGGATCCTGTTTCAGTCTAAAGACTGAAACAGGATCCGCACTTTTCACCGTTCCTTTCAGAATCATTTGATTCATCAGCTAGGAATGGCGATTGCTTCACCAGACCAATCGAAGGCTAGGCCAAAGTAACTCGATCTTTCCAAGAGGTGTGTGGCCCAACTTTTGAAAGAACCGCTAAGTGGAGAACTATTTGTTATTTTTCCGAAGCACTTTTCACCGTAATTGTCATAAGGTTGGTGTCTGCATCCTTAAGCATACCAGTGTCTTCACAGACGAAAAAGGCTGAGGCCCAGTAATCTTGGCATTTCCAATAGTTGGTCTTAGAGACTACCAAGAAAGTTTTCCTTTAAGTATTATTCCTTTGTCGTTTCAGCATTATTTTCAGAACCCGAGCAGGGTTCTCGTATTAGCATAAGAATCCTGCCTGGTAGTTGAGATTGCATGGTGGGGTGTAAGTGCGGGGCTTCTGTCAGCCCTGCCTTTGATTTGTTTACCTCCAGAGTTGGAAAGTGCATAGTTGCGTGAGATGGGAAAAGTGTGGATCGTGCTTCAGATTTCATCCTGACACTTTGAAATGACCAGTGTGTGGGTAATTATTTGCCATTTCCATGGCGTTTGGCACCGTAATAGTCATGAGGTCGGTCTCTGCATCCTGAAGCCTATGATGCTTTTTGCAGAGAAACCTCTGCTGAGGCCCAGGTAACTTGCTATTTCCCATAGCTGGCACAGGAGCCTTGGAAGATAGGATTGTTTTCAGTATTATTTCACCATTTTTTCACCACTGTTTCAAGAACGGGAGCCCTTTTCAACCGTTAGCGGAAGAATCCTTCTTTGGAGATGAGATAATTTTCTGGGGTGGCAAGTGCAGGGCCGCTGTCAGTCCTGGGTTTGTTGGACTAGCGCCAGACATGAGAAGTGCGCCTTTGTGGGACAGGTGAATAGAGCGGATCCTGTTTCAGTCTAAAGACTGAAACAGGGTCCGCACTTTTCACCGTTCCTTTCAGAATCATTTGATTCATCAGCTAGGAATGGCGATTCCATCTCCAGACCAATCGAATGCTAGGCCAAGGTAACTCGATCTTTCCAAGAGGTGTGTGGCCCAACTTTTGAAAGAACCGCTAAGTGGAGAACTATTTGGTATTTTTCCTAAGCACTTTTCACCGTAATTGTCCTAAGGTTGGTCTCTGCATCCTTAAGCATACCAGAGTTTTCACAGAGGAAACAGGCTGAGGCCCATTAATCTTGGCATTTCCAATAGTTGGTCCTAGAGACTACCAAGAAAGTGTTCTTTTAGGTATTATTCTGTTGTGGTTTCAGCATTATTTTCAGAACCCGAGCAGGGTTCTCGCATTAGCATAAGAATCCTGCCTGGTAGTTGAGATTTCATGGTGGGGTGTAAGTGCGGGGCTTCTGTCAGCCCTGCCTTTGATTTGTTTACCTCCAGAGCTGGAAAGTGCATATTTGAGTGAGATGGGAAAAGTGTGGATCGTGCTTCAGATTTCATCCTGACACTTTGAAATGACCAGTGTGTTGGTAATTATTTGCCATTTCCATGGCGTTTGGCACCGTAATAGTCATGAGGTCGGTCTCTGCATCCTGAAGCCTATGATGCTTTTTGCAGAGAAACCTCTGCTGAGGCCCAGGTAACTTGCTATTTCCCATAGCTGGCACATTAGCCTTGGAAGATAGGATTGTTTTCAGTATTATTTCACCATTTTTTCACCACTGTTTCAAGAACGGGAGCCCTTTTCCACCGTTAGCGGAAGAATCTTTCTTTGGAGATGAGATATTTTTCTGGGGTGGCAAGTGCAGGGCCTCTGTCAGTCTTGGGTTTGTTGGACTAGCGCCAGACATGAGAAGTGCGCCTTTGTGGGACAGGTGAATAGTGCGGATCCTGTTTCAGTCTAAAGACTGAAACAGGATCCGCACTTTTCACCGTTCCTTTCAGAATCATTTGATTCATCAGCTAGGAATGGCGATTGCTTCTCCAGACCAATCGAAGGCTAGGCCAAAGTACCTCGATGTTTCCAAGAGGTGTGTGGCCCAACTTTTGAAAGAACCGCTAAGTGGAGAACTATTTGTTATTTTTCCGAAGCACTTTTCACCGTAATTGTCATAAGGTTTGTCTCTGCATCCTTAAGCACACCAGTGTCTTCACAGACGAAACAGGCTGAGGCCCAGTAATCTTGGCATTTCCAATAGTTGGTCCTAGAGACTACCAAGAAAGTGTTTTTTTAAGTATTATTCCGTTGTGGTTTCAGCATTATTTTCAGAACCCGAGCAGGGTTCTCGCATTAGCATAAGAATCCTGCCTGGTAGTTGAGATTTCTGGGTGGGGTGTAGGTGTGGGGCTTCTGTCAGCCCTGCCTTTGATTTGTTTACCTCCAGAGTTGGAAAGTGCATATTTGCGTGAGATGGGAAAAGTGTGGATTGTGCTTCAGATTTCATCCAGACACTTTGAAATGACCAGTGTGTTGGTAATTATTTGCCATTTCCATGGCGTTTGGCACCGTAATAGTCATGAGGTCGGTCTCTGCATCCTGAATCCTATGATGCTTTTTGCAGAGAAACCTCTGCTGAGGCCCAGGTAACTTGCTATTTCCCATAGCTGGCACAGGAGCCTTGGAAGATAGGATTGTTTTCAGTTTTATTTCACCATTTTTTCACCACTGTTTCAAGACCGGGAGCCCTTTTCAACCGTTAGCGGAAGAATCCTTCTTTGGAGAGGAGATATTTTTCTGGGGTGGCAAGTGCAGGGCCTCTGTCAGTCCTGGGTTTGTTGGACTAGCGCCAGACATGAGAAGTGCGCCTTTGTGGGACAGGTGAATAGTGCGGATCCTGTTTCAGTCTAAAGACTGAAACAGGATCGGCACTTTTCACCGTTCCTTTCAGAATCATTTGATTCATCAGCTAGGAATGGCGATTGCTTCTCCAGACCAATCGAAGGCTAGGCCAAAGTACCTCGATCTTTCCAAGAGGTGTGTGGCCCAACTTTTGAAAGAACCGCTAAGTGGAGAACTATTTGGTATTTTTCCTAAGCACTTTTCACCGTAATTGTCCTAAGGTTGGTCTCTGCGTCCTTAAGCATACCAGAGTTTTCACAGAGGAAACAGGCTGAGGCCCATTAATCTTGGCATTTCCAATAGTTGGTCCTAGAGACTACCAAGAAAGTGTTCTTTTAGGTATTATTCTGTTGTGGTTTCAGCATTATTTTCAGAACCCGAGCAGGGTTCTCGCATTAGCATAAGAATCCTGCCTGGTAGTTGAGATTTCATGGTGGGGTGTAAGTGCGGGGCTTCTGTCAGCCCTGCCTTTGATTTGTTTACCTCCAGAGCTGGAAAGTGCATATTTGAGTGAGATGGGAAAAGTGTGGATCGTGCTTCAGATTTCATCCTGACACTTTGAAATGACCAGTGTGTTGGTAATTATTTGCCATTTCCATGGCGTTTGGCACCGTAATAGTCATGAGGTCGGTCTCTGCATCCTGAAGCCTATGATGCTTTTTGCAGAGAAACCTCTGCTGAGGCCCAGGTAACTTGCTATTTCCCATAGCTGGCACATTAGCCTTGGAAGATAGGATTGTTTTCAGTATTATTTCACCATTTTTTCACCACTGTTTCAAGAACGGGAGCCCTTTTCCACCGTTAGCGGAAGAATCTTTCTTTGGAGATGAGATATTTTTCTGGGGTGGCAAGTGCAGGGCCTCTGTCAGTCTTGGGTTTGTTGGACTAGCGCCAGACATGAGAAGTGCGCCTTTGTGGGACAGGTGAATAGTGCGGATCCTGTTTCAGTCTAAAGACTGAAACAGGATCCGCACTTTTCACCGTTCCTTTCAGAATCATTTGATTCATCAGCTAGGAATGGCGATTGCTTCTCCAGACCAATCGAAGGCTAGGCCAAAGTACCTCGATGTTTCCAAGAGGTGTGTGGCCCAACTTTTGAAAGAACCGCTAAGTGGAGAACTATTTGTTATTTTTCCGAAGCACTTTTCACCGTAATTGTCATAAGGTTTGTCTCTGCATCCTTAAGCACACCAGTGTCTTCACAGACGAAACAGGCTGAGGCCCAGTAATCTTGGCATTTCCAATAGTTGGTCCTAGAGACTACCAAGAAAGTGTTTTTTTAAGTATTATTCCGTTGTGGTTTCAGCATTATTTTCAGAACCCGAGCAGGGTTCTCGCATTAGCATAAGAATCCTGCCTGGTAGTTGAGATTTCTGGGTGGGGTGTAGGTGTGGGGCTTCTGTCAGCCCTGCCTTTGATTTGTTTACCTCCAGAGTTGGAAAGTGCATATTTGCGTGAGATGGGAAAAGTGTGGATTGTGCTTCAGATTTCATCCAGACACTTTGAAATGACCAGTGTGTTGGTAATTATTTGCCATTTCCATGGCGTTTGGCACCGTAATAGTCATGAGGTCGGTCTCTGCATCCTGAATCCTATGATGCTTTTTGCAGAGAAACCTCTGCTGAGGCCCAGGTAACTTGCTATTTCCCATAGCTGGCACAGGAGCCTTGGAAGATAGGATTGTTTTCAGTTTTATTTCACCATTTTTTCACCACTGTTTCAAGACCGGGAGCCCTTTTCAACCGTTAGCGGAAGAATCCTTCTTTGGAGAGGAGATATTTTTCTGGGGTGGCAAGTGCAGGGCCTCTGTCAGTCCTGGGTTTGTTGGACTAGCGCCAGACATGAGAAGTGCGCCTTTGTGGGACAGGTGAATAGTGCGGATCCTGTTTCAGTCTAAAGACTGAAACAGGATCGGCACTTTTCACCGTTCCTTTCAGAATCATTTGATTCATCAGCTAGGAATGGCGATTGCTTCTCCAGACCAATCGAAGGCTAGGCCAAAGTACCTCGATCTTTCCAAGAGGTGTGTGGCCCAACTTTTGAAAGAACCGCTAAGTGGAGAACTATTTGGTATTTTTCCTAAGCACTTTTCACCGTAATTGTCCTAAGGTTGGTCTCTGCGTCCTTAAGCATACCAGAGTTTTCACAGAGGAAACAGGCTGAGGCCCATTAATCTTGGCATTTCCAATAGTTGGTCCTAGAGACTACCAAGAAAGTGTTCTTTTAGGTATTATTCTGTTGTGGTTTCAGCATTATTTTCAGAACCCGAGCAGGGTTCTCGCATTAGCATAAGAATCCTGCCTGGTAGTTGAGATTTCATGGTGGGGTGTAAGTGCGGGGCTTCTGTCAGCCCTGCCTTTGATTTGTTTACCTCCAGAGCTGGAAAGTGCATATTTGAGTGAGATGGGAAAAGTGTGGATCGTGCTTCAGATTTCATCCTGACACTTTGAAATGACCAGTGTGTTGGTAATTATTTGCCATTTCCATGGCGTTTGGCACCGTAATAGTCATGAGGTCGGTCTCTGCATCCTGAAGCCTATGATGCTTTTTGCAGAGAAACCTCTGCTGAGGCCCAGGTAACTTGCTATTTCCCATAGCTGGCACATTAGCCTTGGAAGATAGGATTGTTTTCAGTATTATTTCACCATTTTTTCACCACTGTTTCAAGAACGGGAGCCCTTTTCCACCGTTAGCGGAAGAATCTTTCTTTGGAGATGAGATATTTTTCTGGGGTGGCAAGTGCAGGGCCTCTGTCAGTCTTGGGTTTGTTGGACTAGCGCCAGACATGAGAAGTGCGCCTTTGTGGGACAGGTGAATAGTGCGGATCCTGTTTCAGTCTAAAGACTGAAACAGGATCCGCACTTTTCACCGTTCCTTTCAGAATCATTTGATTCATCAGCTAGGAATGGCGATTGCTTCTCCAGACCAATCGAAGGCTAGGCCAAAGTACCTCGATGTTTCCAAGAGGTGTGTGGCCCAACTTTTGAAAGAACCGCTAAGTGGAGAACTATTTGTTATTTTTCCGAAGCACTTTTCACCGTAATTGTCATAAGGTTTGTCTCTGCATCCTTAAGCACACCAGTGTCTTCACAGACGAAACAGGCTGAGGCCCAGTAATCTTGGCATTTCCAATAGTTGGTCCTAGAGACTACCAAGAAAGTGTTTTTTTAAGTATTATTCCGTTGTGGTTTCAGCATTATTTTCAGAACCCGAGCAGGGTTCTCGCATTAGCATAAGAATCCTGCCTGGTAGTTGAGATTTCTGGGTGGGGTGTAGGTGTGGGGCTTCTGTCAGCCCTGCCTTTGATTTGTTTACCTCCAGAGTTGGAAAGTGCATATTTGCGTGAGATGGGAAAAGTGTGGATTGTGCTTCAGATTTCATCCAGACACTTTGAAATGACCAGTGTGTTGGTAATTATTTGCCATTTCCATGGCGTTTGGCACCGTAATAGTCATGAGGTCGGTCTCTGCATCCTGAATCCTATGATGCTTTTTGCAGAGAAACCTCTGCTGAGGCCCAGGTAACTTGCTATTTCCCATAGCTGGCACAGGAGCCTTGGAAGATAGGATTGTTTTCAGTTTTATTTCACCATTTTTTCACCACTGTTTCAAGACCGGGAGCCCTTTTCAACCGTTAGCGGAAGAATCCTTCTTTGGAGAGGAGATATTTTTCTGGGGTGGCAAGTGCAGGGCCTCTGTCAGTCCTGGGTTTGTTGGACTAGCGCCAGACATGAGAAGTGCGCCTTTGTGGGACAGGTGAATAGTGCGGATCCTGTTTCAGTCTAAAGACTGAAACAGGATCGGCACTTTTCACCGTTCCTTTCAGAATCATTTGATTCATCAGCTAGGAATGGCGATTGCTTCTCCAGACCAATCGAAGGCTAGGCCAAAGTACCTCGATCTTTCCAAGAGGTGTGTGGCCCAACTTTTGAAAGAACCGCTAAGTGGAGAACTATTTGGTATTTTTCCTAAGCACTTTTCACCGTAATTGTCCTAAGGTTGGTCTCTGCGTCCTTAAGCATACCAGAGTTTTCACAGAGGAAACAGGCTGAGGCCCATTAATCTTGGCATTTCCAATAGTTGGTCCTAGAGACTACCAAGAAAGTGTTCTTTTAGGTATTATTCTGTTGTGGTTTCAGCATTATTTTCAGAACCCGAGCAGGGTTCTCGCATTAGCATAAGAATCCTGCCTGGTAGTTGAGATTTCATGGTGGGGTGTAAGTGCGGGGCTTCTGTCAGCCCTGCCTTTGATTTGTTTACCTCCAGAGCTGGAAAGTGCATATTTGAGTGAGATGGGAAAAGTGTGGATCGTGCTTCAGATTTCATCCTGACACTTTGAAATGACCAGTGTGTTGGTAATTATTTGCCATTTCCATGGCGTTTGGCACCGTAATAGTCATGAGGTCGGTCTCTGCATCCTGAAGCCTATGATGCTTTTTGCAGAGAAACCTCTGCTGAGGCCCAGGTAACTTGCTATTTCCCATAGCTGGCACATTAGCCTTGGAAGATAGGATTGTTTTCAGTATTATTTCACCATTTTTTCACCACTGTTTCAAGAACGGGAGCCCTTTTCCACCGTTAGCGGAAGAATCTTTCTTTGGAGATGAGATATTTTTCTGGGGTGGCAAGTGCAGGGCCTCTGTCAGTCTTGGGTTTGTTGGACTAGCGCCAGACATGAGAAGTGCGCCTTTGTGGGACAGGTGAATAGTGCGGATCCTGTTTCAGTCTAAAGACTGAAACAGGATCCGCACTTTTCACCGTTCCTTTCAGAATCATTTGATTCATCAGCTAGGAATGGCGATTGCTTCTCCAGACCAATCGAAGGCTAGGCCAAAGTACCTCGATGTTTCCAAGAGGTGTGTGGCCCAACTTTTGAAAGAACCGCTAAGTGGAGAACTATTTGTTATTTTTCCGAAGCACTTTTCACCGTAATTGTCATAAGGTTTGTCTCTGCATCCTTAAGCACACCAGTGTCTTCACAGACGAAACAGGCTGAGGCCCAGTAATCTTGGCATTTCCAATAGTTGGTCCTAGAGACTACCAAGAAAGTGTTTTTTTAAGTATTATTCCGTTGTGGTTTCAGCATTATTTTCAGAACCCGAGCAGGGTTCTCGCATTAGCATAAGAATCCTGCCTGGTAGTTGAGATTTCTGGGTGGGGTGTAGGTGTGGGGCTTCTGTCAGCCCTGCCTTTGATTTGTTTACCTCCAGAGTTGGAAAGTGCATATTTGCGTGAGATGGGAAAAGTGTGGATTGTGCTTCAGATTTCATCCAGACACTTTGAAATGACCAGTGTGTTGGTAATTATTTGCCATTTCCATGGCGTTTGGCACCGTAATAGTCATGAGGTCGGTCTCTGCATCCTGAATCCTATGATGCTTTTTGCAGAGAAACCTCTGCTGAGGCCCAGGTAACTTGCTATTTCCCATAGCTGGCACAGGAGCCTTGGAAGATAGGATTGTTTTCAGTTTTATTTCACCATTTTTTCACCACTGTTTCAAGACCGGGAGCCCTTTTCAACCGTTAGCGGAAGAATCCTTCTTTGGAGAGGAGATATTTTTCTGGGGTGGCAAGTGCAGGGCCTCTGTCAGTCCTGGGTTTGTTGGACTAGCGCCAGACATGAGAAGTGCGCCTTTGTGGGACAGGTGAATAGTGCGGATCCTGTTTCAGTCTAAAGACTGAAACAGGATCGGCACTTTTCACCGTTCCTTTCAGAATCATTTGATTCATCAGCTAGGAATGGCGATTGCTTCTCCAGACCAATCGAAGGCTAGGCCAAAGTACCTCGATCTTTCCAAGAGGTGTGTGGCCCAACTTTTGAAAGAACCGCTAAGTGGAGAACTATTTGGTATTTTTCCTAAGCACTTTTCACCGTAATTGTCCTAAGGTTGGTCTCTGCGTCCTTAAGCATACCAGAGTTTTCACAGAGGAAACAGGCTGAGGCCCATTAATCTTGGCATTTCCAATAGTTGGTCCTAGAGACTACCAAGAAAGTGTTCTTTTAGGTATTATTCTGTTGTGGTTTCAGCATTATTTTCAGAACCCGAGCAGGGTTCTCGCATTAGCATAAGAATCCTGCCTGGTAGTTGAGATTTCATGGTGGGGTGTAAGTGCGGGGCTTCTGTCAGCCCTGCCTTTGATTTGTTTACCTCCAGAGCTGGAAAGTGCATATTTGAGTGAGATGGGAAAAGTGTGGATCGTGCTTCAGATTTCATCCTGACACTTTGAAATGACCAGTGTGTTGGTAATTATTTGCCATTTCCATGGCGTTTGGCACCGTAATAGTCATGAGGTCGGTCTCTGCATCCTGAAGCCTATGATGCTTTTTGCAGAGAAACCTCTGCTGAGGCCCAGGTAACTTGCTATTTCCCATAGCTGGCACATTAGCCTTGGAAGATAGGATTGTTTTCAGTATTATTTCACCATTTTTTCACCACTGTTTCAAGAACGGGAGCCCTTTTCCACCGTTAGCGGAAGAATCTTTCTTTGGAGATGAGATATTTTTCTGGGGTGGCAAGTGCAGGGCCTCTGTCAGTCTTGGGTTTGTTGGACTAGCGCCAGACATGAGAAGTGCGCCTTTGTGGGACAGGTGAATAGTGCGGATCCTGTTTCAGTCTAAAGACTGAAACAGGATCCGCACTTTTCACCGTTCCTTTCAGAATCATTTGATTCATCAGCTAGGAATGGCGATTGCTTCTCTAGACCAATCGAAGGCTAGGCCAAAGTACCTCGATCTTTCCAAGAGGTGTGTGGCCCAACTTTTGAAAGAACCGCTAAGTGGAGAACTATTTGTTATTTTTCCGAAGCACTTTTCACCGTAATTGTCATAAGGTTTGTCTCTGCATCCTTAAGCACACCAGTGTCTTAACAGACGAAACAGGCTGAGGCCCATTAATCTTGGCATTTCCAATAGTTGGTCCTAGAGACTACCAAGAAAGTGTTTTTTTAAGTATTATTCCGTTGTGGTTTCAGCATTATTTTCAGAACCCGAGCAGGGTTCTCGCATTAGCATAAGAATCCTGCCTGGTAGTTGAGATTTCTGGGTGGGGTGTAGGTGTGGGGCTTCTGTCAGCCCTGCCTTTGATTTGTTTACCTCCAGAGTTGGAAAGTGCATATTTGCGTGAGATGGGAAAAGTGTGGATTGTGCTACAGATTTCATCCAGACACTTTGAAATGACCAGTGTGTTGGTAATTATTTGCCATTTCCATGGCGTTTGGCACCGTAATAGTCATGAGGTCGGTCTCTGCATCCTGAATCCTATGATGCTTTTTGCAGAGAAACCTCTGCTGAGGCCCAGGTAACTTGCTATTTCCCATAGCTGGCACAGGAGCCTTGGAAGATAGGATTGTTTTCAGTATTATTTCACCATTTTTTCACCACTGTTTCAAGACCGGGAGCCCTTTTCAACCGTTAGCGGAAGAATCCTTCTTTGGAGAGGAGATATTTTTCTGGGGTGGCAAGTGCAGGGCCTCTGTCAGTCCTGGGTTTGTTGGACTAGCGCCAGACATGAGAAGTGCGCCTTTGTGGGACAGGTGAATAGTGCGGATCCTGTTTCAGACTAAAGACTGAAACAGGATCGGCACTTTTCACCGTTCCTTTCAGAATCATTTGATTCATCAGCTAGGAATGGCGATTGCTTCTCCAAACCAATCGAAGGCTAGGCCAAAGTACCTCGGTCTTTCCAAGAGGTGTGTGGCCCAACTTTTGAAAGAACCGCTAAGTGGAGAACTTTTTGTTATTTTTCCGAAGCACTTTTCACCGTAATTGTCATAAGGTTGGTGTCTGCATCCTTAAGCATACCAGTGTCTTCACAGACGAAAAAGGCTGAGGCCCAGTAATCTTGGCATTTCCAATAGTTGGTCCTAGAGACTACCAAGAAAGTGTTCTTTTAAGTATTATTCCGTTGCGGTTTCAGCATTATTTTCAGTACCCGAGCAGGATTCTCGCATTAGCATAAGAATCCTGCCTGGGAGTTGAGATTTCATGGTGGGGTGTAAGTGCAGGGCTTCTGTCAGCCCTGCCTTTGATTTGTTTACCTCCAGAGTTGGAAAGTGCATATTTGCGTGAGATGGGAAAAGTGTGGATCGTGCTTCAGATTTCATCCTGACACTTTGAAATGACCAGTGTGTTGGTAATTATTTGCCATTTCCATGGCGTTTGGCACCGTAATAGTCATGAGGTCGGTCTCTGCATCCTGAAGCCTATGATGCTTTTTGCAGAGAAACCTCTGCTGAGGCCCAGGTAACTTGCTATTTCCCTTAGCCGGCACAGGAGCCTTGGAAGATAGGATTGTTTTCAGTATTAATTCACCATTTTTTCACCACTGTTTCAAGAACGGGAGCCCTTTTCAACCGTTAGCGGAAGAATCCTTCTTTGGAGATGAGATATTTTTCTGGGGTGGCAAGTGCAGGGCCTCTGTCAGTCCTGGGTTTGTTGGACTAGCGCCAGACATGAGAAGTGCCCCTTGTGGGACAGGTGAATAGTGCGGATCCTGTGTCAGTCTAAAGACTGAAACAGGATCCGCACTTTTCACCGTTCCTTTCAGAATAATTTGATTCATCAGCTAGGAATGGCGATTGCTTCTCCAGACCAATCGAAGGCTAGGCCAAAGTAACTCGATCTTTCCAAGAGGTGTGTGGCCCAACTTTTGAAAGAACTGCTAAGTGGAGAATTATTTTTTATTTTTTTGAAGCACTTTTCACCATAATTGTCCTAAGGTTGGTCTCTGCATCCTTAAGCATACGAGAGTTTTCACAGAGGAAACAGGCTGAGGCCCAGTAATCTTGGCATTTCCAATAGTTGGTGCTAGAGACTACCAAGAAAGTGTTCTTTTAAGTATTATTCCATTGTGGTTTCAGCATTATTTTCAGAACCCGAGCAGGGTTCTCGCATTAGCATAAGAATCCTGCCTGGTAGTTGAGATTTCATGGTGGGGTGTAAGTGCGGGGCTTCTGTCAGCCCTGCCTTTGATTTGTTTACCTCCAGAGTTGGAAAGTGCATATTTGCGTGAGATGGGAAAAGTGTGGATCGTGCTTCAGATTTCATCCAGACACTTGGAAATGACCAGTGTGTTGGTAATTATTTGCCATTTCCATGGCGTTTTGCACCGTAATAGTCATGAGGTCGGTCTCTGCATCCTGAAGCCTATGATGCTTTTTGCAGAGAAACCTCTGCTGAGGCCCAGGTAACTTGCTATTTCCCATAGCTAGCACAGGAGCCTTGGAAGATAGGATTTTTTCCAGTATTATTTCACCATTTTTTCACCACTGTTTTAAGAACGGGAGCCCTTTTCAACCGTTAGCGGAAGAATCCTTCTTTGGAGATGAGATATTTTTCTGGGGTGGCAAGTGCAGGGCCTCTGTCAGTCCTGGGTTTGTTGGACTAGCGCCAGACATGAGAAGTGCGCCCTGTGGGACAGGTGAATAGTGCGGATCCTGTTTCAGTCTAAAGACTGAAACAGGATCCGCACTTTTCACCGTTCCTTTCAGAATAATTTGATTCATCAGCTAGGAATGGCGATTGCTTCTCCAGACAAATCGAAGGCTAGGCCAAAGTAACTCGATCTTTCCAAGAGGTGTGTGGCCCAACTTTTGAAAGAACTGCTAAGTGGAGAACTATTTGGTATTTTTCCGAAGCACTTTTCACCGTAATTGATATAAGGTTGGTCTCTGCATCCTTAAGCATACCAGAGTTTTCACAGACGAAACAGGCTGAGGCCCAGTAATCTTGGCATTTCCAATAGTTGGTCCTAGAGACTACCAAGAAAGTGTTTTTTTAAGTATTATTCCATTGTGGTTTCAGCATTATTTTCAGAACCCGAGCAGGGTTCTCGCATTAGCATAAGAATCCTGCCTGGTAGTTGAGATTTCTGGGTGGGGTGTAAGTGCAGGGCTTCTGCCGGCCCTGCCTTTGATTTGTTTACCTCCAGAGTTGGAAAGTGCATATTGCGTGAGATGGGAAAAGTGTGGATCGTGATTCAGATTTCATCCTGACACTTTGAAATGACCAGTGTGTTGGTAATTATTTGCCATTTCCATGGCGTTTGGCACCGTAATAGTCATGAGGTCGGTCTCTCCATCCTGAAACCTATGATGCTTTTTGCAGAGAAACCTCTGCTGAGGCCCAGGTAACTTGCTATTTCCCATAGCTGGCACAGGAGCGTTGGAAGATAGGATTGTTTTCAGTATTATTTCACCATTTTTTCACCACTGTTTCAGGAACGGGAGCCCTTTTCAACCGTTAGCGAAAGAATCCTTCTTTGGAGATGAGATTTTTTCTGGGGTGGCAAGTGCAGGGCCGCTGTCAGTCCTGGGTTTGTTGGACTAGCGCCAGACATGAGAAGTGCGTCTTTGTAGGACAGGTGAATAGTGCGGATCCTGTTTCAGTCTAAAGACTGAAACAGGATCCGCACTGTTCACCGTTCCTATCAGAATCATTTGATTCATCAGCTAGGAATGGCGATTGCTTCTCCAGACCAATCGAAGGCTAGGCCAAAGTAACTCGATCTTTCCAAGAGGTGTGTGGCCCAACTTTTGAAAGAACCGCTAACTGGAGAACTTTTGGTATTTTTCCGAAGCACTTTTCACCGTAATTGTCCTAAGGTTGGTCTCTGCATCCTTAAGCATACCACAGTTTTCACAGACGAAACAGGCTGAGGCCCAGTAATCTTGGCATTTCCAATAGTTGGTCCTAGAGACTACCAAGAAAGTGTTTTTTTAAGTATTATTCCATTGTGGTTGCAGCATTATTTTCAGAACCCGAGCAGGGTTCTCGCATTAGCATAAGAAACCTGCCTGGTAGTTGAGATTTCTGGGTGCGGTGTAAGTGCGTGGCTTCTGTCAGCTCTGCCTTTGATTTGTTTATCTCCAGAGTTGGAAAGTGCATATTGCGTGAGATGGGAAAAGTGTGGATCGTGATTCAGATTTCATCCTGACACTTTGAAATGACCAGTGTGTTGGTAATTATTTGCCATTTCCATGGCGTTTGCCACCGTAATAGTCATGAGGTCGGTCTCTGCATCCTGAAGCCTATGATGCTTTTTGCAGAGAAAACTCTGCTGAGGCCCAGGTAACTTGCTATTTCCCATAGCTGGCACAGGAGCCTTGGAAGATAGGATTGTTTTGAGTATTATTTCACCATTTTTTCACCACTGTTTCAAGAACGGGAGCCCTTTTCAACCGTTAGCGGAAGAATCCTTCTTTGGAGATGAGATATTTTTCGGGGGTGGCAAGTGCAGGGCCTCTGTCAGTCCTGGGTTTGTTGGACTAGCGCCAGACATGAGAAGTGCGCCGTGTGGGACAGGTGAATAGTGCGGATCCTGTTTCAGTCTAAAGACTGAAACAGGATCCGCACTTTTCACCGTTCCTTTCAGAATAATTTGATTCATCAGCTAGGAATGGCGATTGCTTCTCCAGACCAATCGGAGGCTAGGCCAAAGTAACTCGATCTTGCCAAGAGGTGTGTGTCCTAACTTTTGAAAGAACGGCTAAGTGGAGAACTATTTGGTATTTTTCCGAAGCACTTTTCACCGTAATTGTCCTAAGGTTGGTCTCTGCATCCTAAGGCATACCAGAGTTTTCAAAAACGAAACAGGCTGAGGCCCATTAATCTTGGCATTTCCAATAGTTGGTCCTAGAGACTACCAAGAAAGTGTTCTTTTAAGTATTATTCCATTGTGGTTTCAGCATTATTTTCAGTACCCGAGCAGGGTTCTCGAATTAGCATAAGAATCCTGCCTGGTAGTTGAGATTTCATGGTGGGGTGTAAGTGCGGGGCTTCTGTCAGCCCTGCCTTTGATTTGTTTACCTCCAGAGTTGGAAAGTGCATATTTGCGTGAGATGGGAAAAGTGTGGATCGTGCTTCAGATTTCATCCTGACACTTTGAAATGACCAGTGTGTTGGTAATTATTTGCCATTTCCATGGCGTTTGGCCCCGTAATAGTCATGAGGTCGGTCTCTGCATCCTGAAGGCGATGATGCTTTTTGGAGAGAAACCTCTGCTGAGGCCCAGGTAACTTGCTATTTCCCATAGCTGGCACAGGAGCCTTGGAAGATAGGGTTGTTTTCAGTATTATTTCACCATTTTTTCACCACTGTTTCAAGAACGGGAGCCCTTTTCAACCGTTAGCGGAAGAATCCTTCTTTGGAGATGAGATATTTTTCTGGGGTGGCAAGTGCAGGGCCTTTGTCAGTCCTGGGTTTGTTGGACTAGCGCCAGACATGAGAAGTGCGCTTTTGTGGGACAGGTGAATAGTGCGGATCCTGTTTCAGACTAAAGACTGAAACAGGATCCGCACTTTTCACCGTTCCTTTCAGAATCATTTGATTCATCAGCTAGGAATGGCGATTGCTTCTCCAGACCAATCGAAGGCTAGGCCAAAGTAACTCGATCTTTCCTAGAGGTGTGTGGCCCAACTTTTGAAAGAACCGCTAAGTGGAGAACTATTTGGTATTTTTACGAAGCACTTTTCACCGTAATTGTCATAAGGTTGGTCTCTGCATCCTTAAGCATACGAGAGTTTTCACAGACGAAACAGGCTGAGGCCCAGTAATCTTGGCATTTCCAATAGTTGGTCCTAGAGACTACCAATAAAGTGTTTTTTTTAAGTATTATTCCATTGTGGTTTCAGCATTATTTTCAGAACCCAAGCAGGGTTCTCGCATTAGCATAAGAATCCTGCCTGGTAGTTGAGATTTCATGGTGGGGTGTAAGTGCTGGGCTTCTGTGAGCCCTGCCTTTGATTTGTTTACCTCCAGAGTTGGAAAGTGCATATTTGCGTGAGATGGGAAAAGTGTGGATCGTGCTTCAGATTTCATCCTGACACTTTGAAATGACCAGTGTGTTGGTAATTATTTGCCATTTCCATGGCGTTTAGCACCGTAATAGTCATGAGGTCGGTCTCTGCATCCTGAAGCCTAGGATGGTTTTTGCAGAGAAACCTCTGCTGAGGCCCAGGTGACTTGCTATTTCCCATAGGTGGCACAGGAGCCTTGGAAGATAGGATTGTTTTCAGTATTATTTCACCATTTTTTCACCACTGTTTCAAGAACGGGAGCCCTTTTGAACCGTTAGCGGAAGAATCCTTCTTTGGAGATGAGATATTTTTCTGGGGTGGCAAGTGCAGGGCCTCTGTCAGTCCTGGGTTTGTTGGACTAGCGCCAGACATGAGAAGTGCGCCTTTGTAGGACAGGTGAATAGTGCGGATCCTGTTTCAGTCTAAAGACTGAAACAGGATCCGCACTTTTCCCCGTTACTTTCAGAATCATTTGATTCATCAGCAGGGAATGGCGATTGCTTCTCCAGACCAATCGAAGGCTAGGCCAAAGTAACTCGATCTTTCCAAGAGGTGTGTGGCTCAACTTTTGAAAGAACCGCTAAGTGGAGAACTATTTGGTATTTTTCCGAAGCACTTTTCATCGTAATTGATATAAGGTTGGTCTCTGCATCCTTAAGCATACCAGAGTTTTCACAGACGAAACAGGCTGAGGCCCAGTAATCTTGGCATTTCCAATAGTTGGTCCTAGAGACTACCAAGAAAGTGTTTTTTTAAGTATTATTCCATTGTGGTTTCAGCATTATTTTCAGAACCCGAGCAGGGTTCTCGCATTAGCATAAGAATCCTGCCTGGTAGTTGAGATTTCTGGGTGGGGTGTAAGTGCAGGGCTTCTGCCGGCCCTGCCTTTGATTTGTTTACCTCCAGAGTTGGAAAGTGCATATTGCGTGAGATGGGAAAAGTGTGGATCGTGCTTCAGATTTCATCCTGACACTTGGAAATGACCAGTGTGTTGGTAATTATTTGCCATTTCCATGTTGTTTGGCACCGTAATAGTCATGAGGTCGGTCTCTGCATCCTGAAGCCTATGATGCTTTTTGCAGAGAAACCTCTGCTGAGGCCCAGGTAACTTGCTATTTCCCATAGCTGGCACAGGAGCGTTGGAAGATAGGATTGTTTTCAGTATTATTTCACCATATTTTCACCACTGTTTCAAGAACGGGAGCCCTTTTCAATCGTTAGCGAAAGAATCCTTCTTTGGAGATGAGATATTTTTCTGGGGTGGCAAGTGCAGGTCCTCTGTCAGTCCTGGGTTTGTTGGACTAGCGCCAGACATGAGAAGTGCGCCCTGTGGGACAGGTGAATAGTGCGGATCCTGTTTCAGTCTAAAGACTGAAACAGGATCCGCACTTTTCACCGTTCCTTTCAGAATAATTTGATTCATCAGCTAGGAATGGCGATTGCTTCTCCAGACAAATCGAAGGCTAGGCCAAAGTAACTCGATCTTTCCAAGAGGTGTGTGGCCCAACTTTTGAAAGAACCGCTAACTGGAGAACTTTTGGTATTTTTCCGAAGCACTTTTCACCGTAATTGTCCTAAGGTTGGTCTCTGCATCCTTAAGCATACCACAGTTTTCACAGACGAAACAGGCTGAGGCCCAGTAATCTTGGCATTTCCAATAGTTGGTCCTAGAGACTACCAAGAAAGTGTTTTTTTAAGTATTATTCCATTGTGGTTTCAGCATTATTTTCAGAACCCGAGCAGGGTTCTCGCATTAGCATAAGAATCCTGCCTGGTAGTTGAGATTTCTGGGTGCGGTGTAAGTGCGTGGCTTCTGTCAGCTCTGCCTTTGATATGTTTATCTCCAGAGTTGGAAAGTGCATATTGCGTGAGATGGGAAAAGTGTGGATCGTGATTCAGATTTCATCCTGACACTTTGAAATGACCACTGTGTTGGTAATTATTTGCCATTTCCATGGCGTTTGGCACCGTAATAGTCATGAGGTCGGTCTCTGCATCCTGAAGCCTATGATGCTTTTTGCAGAGAAACCTCTGCTGAGGCCCAGGTAACTTGCTATTTCCCATAGCTGGCACAGGAGCCTTGGAAGATAGGATTGTTTTGATTATTATTTCACCATTTTTTCACCACTGTTTCAAAAACGGGAGCCCTATTCAACCGTTAGCGGAAGAATCCTTCTTTGGAGATGAGATATTTTTCTGGGGTGGCAAGTGCAGGGCCTCTGTCAGTCCTGGGTTTGTTGGACTAGCGCCAGACATGAGAAGTGCGCCGTGTGGGACAGGTGAACAGTGCGGATCCTGTTTCAGTCTAAAGACAGAAACAGGATCCGCACTGTTCACCGTTCCTTTCAGAATAATTTGATTCATCAGCTAGGAATGGCGATTGCTTCTCCAGACCAATCGAAGGCTAGGCCCAAGTAACTCGATCTTGCCAAGAGGTGTGTGTCCTAACTTTTGAAAGAACGTCTAAGTGGAGAACTATTTGGTATTTTCCGAAGCACTTTTCACCGTAATTGTCCTAAGGTTGGTCTCTGCATCCTAAAGCATACCAGAGTTTTCAAAAACGAAACAGGCTGAGGCCCATTAATCTTGGCATTTCCAATAGTTGGTCCTAGAGACTACCAAGAAAGTGTTCTTTTAAGTATTATTCCATTGTGGTTTCAGCATTATTTTCAGTACCCGAGCAGGGTTCTCGCATTAGCATAAGAATCCTGCCTGGTAGTTGAGATTTCATGGTGGGGTGTAAGTGCGGGGCTTCTGTCAGCCCTGCCTTTGATTTGTTTACCTCCAGAGTTGGAAAGTGCATATTTGCGTGAGATGGGAAAAGTGTGGATCGTGCTTCAGATTTCATCCTGACACTTTGAAATGACCAGTGTGTTGGTAATTATTTGCCAATTCCATGGCGTTTGGCCCCGTAATAGTCATGAGGTCGGTCTCTGCATCCTGAAGCCTATGATGCTTTTTGCAGAGAAACCTCTGCTGAGGCCCAGGTAACTTGCTATTTCCCATAGCAGGCACAGGAGCCTTGGAAGATAGGATTGTTTTCAGTATTATTTCACCATTTTTTCACCACTGTTTCAAGAACGGGAGCCCTTTTCAACCGTTAGCGGAAGAATCCTTCTTTGGAGATGAGATATTTTTCTGGGGTGGCAAGTTTAGGGCCTTTCTCAGTCCTGGGTTTGTTGGACTAGCGCCAGACATGAGAAGTGCGCCTTTGTGGGACAGGTGAATAGTGCGGATCCTGTTTCAGACTAAAGACTGAAACAGGATCCGCACTTTTCACCGTTCCTTTCAGAATCATTTGATTCATCAGCTAGGAATGGCGATTGCTTCTCCAGACCAATCGAAGGCTAGGCCAAAGTAACTCGATCTTTCCAAGAGGTGTGTGGCCCAACTTTTGAAAGAACCGCTAAGTGGAGAACTATTTGGTATTTTTCCGAAGCACTTTTCACCGTAATTGTCCTAAGGTTGGTCTCTGCATCCTTAAGCATACCACAGTTTTCACAGACGAAACAGGCTGAGGCCCATTAATCTTGGCATTTCCAATAGTTGGTCCTAGAGACTACCAAGAAAGTGTTTTTTTAAGTATTATTCCATTGTGGTTTCAGCATTATTTTCAGAACCCGAGCAGGGTTCTCGCATTAGCATAAGAATCCTGCCTGGTAGTTGAGATTTCTGGGTGGGGTGTAAGTGCGGGGCTTCTGTCAGCCCTGCCTTTGATTTGTTTACCTCCAGAGTTGGAAAGTGCATATTTGCGTGAGATGGGAAAAGTGTGGATCGTGCTTCAGATTTCATCCTGACACTTTGAAATGACCAGTGTGTTGGTAATTATTTGCCATTTCCATGGCTTTTGGCACCGTAATAGTCATGAGGTCGGTCTCTGCATCCTGAAGCCTATGATGCTTTTTGCAGAGAAACCTCTGCTGAGGCCCAGGTAACTTGCTGTTTCCCATAGCTGGCACAGGAGCCTTGGAAGATAGGATTGTTTTCAGTATTATTTCACCATTTTTTCACCACTGTTTCAAGAACGGGAGCCCTTTTCAACCGTTAGCGGAGGAATCCTTCTTTGGAGATGAGATATTTTTCTGGGGTGGCAAGTGCAGGGCCTCTGTCAGTCCTGGGTTTGTTGGACTAGCGCCAGACATGAGAAGTGCGCCTTTGTGGGACAGGAAACAGGATCCGCACTTTTCACCGTTCCTTTCAGAATCATTTAATTCATCAGCTAGGAATGGCGATTGCTTCTCCAGACCAATCGAAGGCTAGGCCAAAGTAACTCGATCTTTCCAAGAGGTGTGTGGCTCAACTTTTGAAAGAACCGCTAAGTGGAGAACTATTTGGTATTTTTCCGAAGCACTTTTCATCCTAATTGATATAAGGTTGGTCTCTGCATCCTTAAGCATACCAGAGTTTTCACAGACGAAACAGGCTGAGGCCCAGTAATCTTGGCATTTCCAATAGTTGGTCCTAGAGACTACCAAGAAAGTGTTTTTTTAAGTATTATTCCATTGTGGTTTCAGCATTATTTTCAGTACCCGAGCAGGGTTCTCGCATTAGCATAAGGATCCTGCCTGGTAGTTGAGATTTCATGGTGGGGTGTAAGTGCGGGGCTTCTGTCAGCCCTGCCTTTGATTTGTTTACCTCCAGAGTTGGAAAGTGCATATTGCGTGAGATGGGAAAAGTGTGGATCGTGCTTCAGATTTCATCCTGACACTTTGAAATGACCAGTGTGTTGGTAATTATTTGCCATTTCCATGGCGTTTGGCACCGTAATAGTCATGAGGTCGGTCTCTGCATCCTGAAGCCTATGATGCTTTTTGCAGAGAAACCTCTGCTGAGGCCCAGGTAACTTGCTGTTTCTCATAGCTGGCACAGGAGCCTTGGAAAATAGGATTGTTTTCAGTATTATTTCACCATTTTTTCACCACTGTTTCAAGAACGGGAGCCCTTTTCAACCGTTAGCAGAAGAATCCTTCTTTGGAGATGAGATATTTTTCTGGGCTGGCAAGTGCAGGGCCTCTGTCAGTCCTGGGTTTGTTGGACTAGCGCCAGACATGAGAAGTGCGCCTTTGTGGGACAGGTGAATAGTGTGGATCCTGTTTCAGTCTAAAGACTGAAACAGGATCCGCACTGTTCACCGTTCCTTTCAGAATCATTTGATTCATCAGCTAGGAATGGCGATTGCTTCTCCAGACCAATCGAAGGCTAGGCCAAAGTAACTCGATCTTTCCAAGAGGTGTGTGGCCCAACTTTTGAAAGAACTGCTAAGTGGAGAACTATTTGGTATTTTTCCGAAGCACTTTTCACCGTAATTGTCCTAAGGTTGGTCTCTGCATCCTTAAGCATACCAGTGTTTTCACAGACGAAACAGGCTGAGGCCCATTAATCTTGGCTTTCCAATAGTTGGTCCTAGAGACTACCAAGAAAGTGTTTTTTTAAGTATTATTCCATTGTGGTTTCAGCATTATTTTCAGAACCCGAGCAGGGTTCTCGCATTAGCGTAAGAATCCTGCCGGGTAGTTGAGATTTCTGGGTGCGGTGTAAGTGCGTGGCTTCTGTCAGCTCTGCCTTTGATTTGTTTACCTCCAGAGTTGGAAAGTGCATATTGCGTGAGATGGGAAAAGTGTGGATCGTGATTCAGATTTCATCCTGACACTTTGAAATGACCAGTGTGTTGGTAATTATTTGCCATTTCCATGGCGTTTGGCACCGTAATAGTCATGAGGTCGGTCTCTGCATCCTGAAGCCTATGATGCTTTTTGCAGAGAAACCTCTGCTGAGGCCCAGGAAACTTGCAGTTTCCCATTGCTGGCAGAGGAGCCTTGGAAGATAGGATTGTTTTCAGTATTATTTCACCATTTTTTCACCACTGTTTCAAGAATGGGAGCCCTTTTCAACCGTTATCGGAAGAATCCTTCTTTGGAGATGAGATATTTTTCTGGGGTGGCAAGTGCAGGGCCTCTGTCAGTCCTGGGTTTGTTGGACTAGCGCCAGACATGAGAAGTGCGCCCTGTGGGACAGGTGAATAGTGCGGATCCTGTTTCAGTCTAAAGACTGAAACAGGATCCGCACTTTTCACCGTTCCTATCAGAATCATTTGATTCATCAGCTAGGAATGGCGATTGCTTCTCCAGACCAATCGAAGGCTAGGCCAAAGTAACTCGATCTTTCCAAGAAGTGTGTGGCCCAACTTTTGAAAAAACCGCTAACTGGAGAACTTTTGGTATTTTTCCGAAGCACTTTTCACCGAAATTGTCCTAAGGTTGGTCTCTGCATCCTTAAGCATACCAGAGTTTTCAAAGACGAAACAGGCTGAGGCCCATTAATCTTGGCATTTCCAATAGTTGGTCCTAGAGACTACCAAGAAAGTGTTCTTTTAAGTAATATTCCGTTGTGGTTTCAGCATTATTTTCAGTAACCGAGCAGGGTTCTCGCATTAGCATAAGAATCCTGCCTGGTAGTTGAGATTTCTGTGTGGGGTGTAAGTGCGGGGCTTCTGTCAGCCCTGCCTTGATTTGTTTACCTCCAGAGTTGGAAAGTACATATTGCGTGAGATGGGAAAAGTGTGGATCGTGCTTCAGATTTCATCCTGACACTTTGAAATGACCAGTGTGTTGGTAATTATTTGCCATTTCCATGGCGTTTGGCACCGTAATAGTCATGAGGTCGGTCTCTGCATCCTGAAGCCTATGATGCTTTTTGCAGAGAAACCTCTGCTGAGGCCCAGGTAACTTGCTATTTCCCATAGCCGGCACAGGAGCCTTGGAAGATAGGATTGTTTTCAGTATTATTTCACCATTTTTTCACCACTGTTTTAAGAACGGGAGCCCTTTTCCACCGTTAGCGGAAGAATCCTTCTTTGGAGATGAGATATTTTTCTGGGGTGGCAAGTGCAGGGCCTCTGTCAGTGCTGGGTTTGTTGGACTAGCGCCAGACATGAGAAGTGCGCCTTTGTGGGACAGGTGAACAGTGCGGATCCTGTTTCAGTCTAAAGACTGAAACAGGATCCGCACTTTTCACCGTTCCTTTCAGAATCATTTGATTCATCAGCTAGGAATGGCGATTGCTTCACCAGACCAATCGAAGGCTAGGCCAAAGTAACTCGATCTTTCCAAGAGGTGTGTGGCCCAACTTTTGAAAGAACTGCTAAGTGGAGAACTATTTGGTATTTTTCCGAAGCACTTTTCACCGTAATTGTCCTAAGGTTGGTCTCTGCATCCTTAAGCATACCAGAGTTTTCAAAGACGAAACAGGCTGAGGCCCATTAATCTTGGCATTTCCAATAGTTGGTCCTAGAGACTACCAAGAAAGTGTTCTTTTAAGTATTATACCTTTGTGGTTTCAGCATTATTTTCAGTACCCGAGCAGGGTTCTCGCATTAGCATAAGGATCCTGCCTGGTAGTTGAGATTTCATGGTGGGGTGTATGTGCGGGGCTTCTGTCAGCCCTGCCTTTGATTTGTTTACCTCCAGAGTTGGAAAGTGCATATTTGCGTGAGATGCGAAAAGTGTGGATCGTGCTTCAGATTTCATCCTGACACTTTGAAATGACCAGTGTTTTGGTAATTATTTGCCATTTCCATGGCGTTTGGCACCGTAATAGTCATGAGGTCGGTCTCTGCATCCTGAAGCCTATGATGCTTTTTGCAGAGAAACCTCTGCTGAGGCCCAGGTAACTTGCTGTTTCCCATAGCTGGCACAGGAGCCTTGGAAGATAGGATTGTTTTCAGTATTATTTCACCATTTTTTCACCACTGTTTCAAGAACGGGAGCCCTTTTCAACCGTTAGAGGAAGAATCCTTCTTTGGAGATGAGATATTTTTCTGGGGTGGCAAGTGCAGGGCCTCTGTCAGTCCTGGGTTTGTTGGACTAGCGCCAGACATGAGAAGTGCGTCTTTGTAGGACAGGTGAATAGTGCGGATCCTGTTTCAGTCTAAAGACTGAAACAGGATCCGCACTGTTCACCGTTCCTATCAGAATCATTTGATTCATCAGCTAGGAATGGCGATTGCTTCTCCAGACCAATCGAAGGCTAGGCCAAAGTAACTCGATCTTTCCAAGAGGTGTGTGGCCCAACTTTTGAAAGAACCGCTAACTGGAGAACTTTTGGTATTTTTCCGAAGCACTTTTCACCGTAATTGTCCTAAGGTTGGTCTCTGCATCCTTAAGCATACCACAGTTTTCACAGAAGAAACAGGCTGAGGCCCAGTAATCTTGGCATTTCCAATAGTTGGTCCTAGAGACTACCAAGAAAGTGTTTTTTTAAGTATTATTCCATTGTGGTTTCAGCATTATTTTCAGAACCCGAGCAGGGTTCTCGCATTAGCATAAGAATCCTGCCTGGTAGTTGAGATTTCTGGGTGCGGTGTAAGTGCGTGGCTTCTGTCAGCTCTGCCTTTGATTTGTTTATCTCCAGAGTTGGAAAGTGCATATTGCGTGAGATGGGAAAAGTGTGGATCGTGATTCAGATTTCATCCTGACACTTTGAAATGACCAGTGTGTTGGTAATTATTTGCCATTTCCATGGCGTTTGGCACCGTAATAGTCATGAGGTCGGTCTCTGCATCCTGAAGCCTATGATGCTTTTTGCAGAGAAACCTCTGCTGAGGCCCAGGTAACTTGCTATTTCCCATAGCTGGCACAGGAGCCTTGGAAGATAGGATTGTTTTCAGTATTATTTCACCATTTTTTCACCACTGTTTCAAGAACGGGAGCCCTTTTCAACCGTTAGCGGTAGAATCCTTCTTTGGAGATGAGATATTTTTCTGGGGTGGCATGTGCAGGGCCTCTGTCAGTCCTGGGTTTGTTGGACTAGCGCCAGACATGAGAATTGCGCCTTTGTGGGACAGGTGAATAGTGCGGATCCTGTTTCAGTCTAAAGACTGAAACAGGATCCGCACTTTTCACCGTTCCTTTCAGAATCATTGGATTCATCAGCTAGGAATGGCGATTGCTACTGCAGAACAATCGAAGGCTAGGCCAAAGTACCTCGATCTTTCCAAGAGGTGTGTGGCCCAACTTTTGAAAGAACCGCTAAGTGGAGAACTATTTGGTATTTTTCCGAAGCACTTTTCACCGTAGTTGTCATAAGGTTGGTCTCTGCATCCTTAAGCATACGAGTGTTTTCACAGACGAAACAGGCTGAGGCCCAGTAATCTTGGCATTTCCAATAGTTTGTCCTAGAGACTACCAAGAAAGTGTTCTTTAAAGTATTATTCCGTTGTGGTTTCAGCATTATTTTCAGAACCCGAGCAGGGTTCTCGCATTAGCATAAGAATCCTGCCTGGTAGTTGAGTTTTTTGGGTGGGGTATAAGTTGGGGGCTTCTGTCAGCCCTGCCTTTGTTTTGTTTACCTCCAGAGTTGGAAAGTGCATAGTTGCGTGAGATGGGAAAAGTGTGGATTGTGCTTCAGATTTCATCCTGACACTTTGAAATGACCAGTGTGTTGGTAATTATTTGCCATTTCCATGGCGTTTGGCCCCGTAATAGTCATGAGGTCGGTCTCTGCATCCTGAAGCCTATGATGCTTTTTGCAGAGAAACCTCTGCTGAGGCCCAGGTAACTTGCTGTTTCCCATAGCTGGCACAGGAGCCTTGGAAGATAGGATTGTTTTCAGTATTATTTCACCATTTTTTCACCACTGTTTCAAGAACGGGAGCCCTTTTCAACCGTTAGCGGAAGAATCCTTCTTTGGAGATGAGATATTTTTCTGGGGTGGCAAGTGCAGGTCCTCTGTCAGTCCTGGGTTTGTTGGACTAGCGCAGACATGAGAAGTGCGCCTTTGTGGGACAGGTGAATAGTGCGGATCCTGTTTCAGTCTAAAGACTGAAACAGGATCCGCACTTTTCACCGTTCCTTTCAGAATCATTTGATTCATCAGCTAAGAATGGTGATTGCTTCTCCAGACCAATCGAAGGCTAGGCCAAAGTAACTCGATCTTTCCAAGAGGTGTGTGGCCCAACTTTTGAAAGAACCGCTAAGTGGAGAACTATTTGTTATTTTTCCGAAGCACTTTTCACCGTAATTGTCATAAGGTTGGTCTCTGCATCCTTAAGCATACCAGTGTCTTCACAGACGAAACAGGCTGAGGCCCAGTAATCTTGGCATTTCCAATAGTTGGTCCTAGAGACTACCAAGAAAGTGTTCTTTTAATATTATTCCTTTGTGGTTTCAGCATTATTTTCAGTACCCGAGCAGGGTTCTCCCATTAGCATAAGAATCCTGCCTGGTAGTTGAGATTTCTGGGTGGGGTGTAAGTCCAGGGCTTCTGTCAGCCCTGCCTTTGATTTGTTTACCTCCAGAGTTGGAAAGTGCATACTTGCGTGAGATGGGAAAAGTGTGGATCGTGCTTCAGATTTCATCCTGACACTTTGAAATGACCAGTGTGTTGGTAGTTATGTGCCATTTCCATGGCGTTTGGCACCGTAATAGTCATGAGGTCGGTCTCTGCCTCCTGAAGCCTATGATGCTTTTTGCAGAGAAACCTCTGCTGAGGCCCAGGTAACTTGCTATTTCCCATAGCTGGCACAGGAGCCTTGGAAGATAGGATTGTTTTCAGTGTTATTTCACCATTTTTTCACCACTGTTTTAAGAACGGGAGCCCTTTTCAACCGTTAGCGGAAGAATCCTTCTTTGGAGATGAGATATTTTTCTCGGGTGGCAAGTGCAGGGCCTCTGTCAGTCCTGGGTTTGTTGGACTAGCGCCAGACATGAGAAGTGCGCCTTTGTGGGACAGGTGAATAGTGCGGATCCTGTTTCTGTCTAAAGACTGAAACAGGATCCGCACTTTTCACCGTTCCTTTCAGAATAATTTGATTCATCAGCTAGGAATGGCGATTGCTTCTCCAGACCAATCGAAGGCTAGGCCAAAGTAACTCGATCTTTCCAAGAGGTGTGTGGCCCAACTTTTGAAAGAACCGCTAAGTGGAGAACTATTTGTTATTTTTCCGAAGCACTTTTCACCGTAATTGTCATAAGGTTGGTCTCTGCATCCTTGAGCATACCAGTGTCTTCACAGACGAAACAGGCTGAGGCCCAGTAATCTTGGCATTTCCAATAGTTGGTCATAGAGACTACCAAGAAAGTGTTTTTTTAAGTATTATTCCTTTGTGGTTTCAGCATGGTTTTCAGAACCCGAGCAGGGTTCTCGCATTAGCATAAGAATCCTGCCTGGTAGTTGAGATTTCATGGTGGGGTGTAAGTGCGGGCCTTCTGTCAGCCCTGCCTTTGATTTGTTTACCTCCAGAGTTGGAAAGTGCATAGTTACGTGAGATGGGAAAAGTGTGGATCGTGCTTCACATTTCATCCTGACACTTTTAAATGACCAGTGTGTTGGTAATTATTTGCCATTTCCATGGCGTTTGGCACCGTAATAGTCATGAGGTCGGTCTCTGCATCCTGAAGCCTATGATGCTTTTTGCAGAGAAACCTCTGCTGAGGCCCAGGTAACTTGCTATTTCCCATAGCTGGCACAGGAGCCTTGGAAGATAGGATTGTTTTCAGTATTATTTCACCATTTTTTCACCACTGTTTCAAGAACGGGAGCCCTTTTCAACCGTTAGCGGAATAATCCTTCTTTGGAGATGAGATATTTTTCTGGGGTGGCAAGTGCAGGGCCTCTGTCAGTCCTGGGTTTGTTGGACTAGCGCAGACATGAGAAGTGCGCCTTTGTGGGACAGGTGAATAGTGCGGATCCTGTTTCAGTCTAAAGACTGAAACAGGATCCACACTTTTCACCGTTCCTTTCAGAATCATTTCATTCATCAGCTAAGAATGACGATTGCTTCTCCAGACCAATCGAAGGCTAGGCCAAAGTAACTCGATCTTTCCAAGAGGTGTGTGGCCCAACTTTTGAAAGAACTGCTAAGTGGAGAACTATTTGGTATTTTTCCGAAGCACTTTTCACCGTAATTGTCATAAGGTTGGTCTCTGCATCCTTAAGCAGACGAGAGTTTTCACAGATGAAACAGGCTGAGGCCCAGT
Source organism: Lemur catta (assembly GCF_020740605.2). Classification (NCBI taxonomy): domain Eukaryota; kingdom Metazoa; phylum Chordata; class Mammalia; order Primates; family Lemuridae; genus Lemur; species Lemur catta. Next base: position 407,024 of record NW_025423738.1, read on the forward strand.
AATCCTGGCATTTCCAATAGTTGGTCCTGGTGACTACTAAGAAAGTGTTTTTTTAAGTAGTATTCCATTGTGGTTTCAGCATGGTTTTCAGAACCCGAGCAGAGTTCTTGCATTAGCATAAGAATCCTGCCTGGTAGTTGAGATTTCATGGTGGGGTGTAAGTGCGGGGCTTCTGTCAGCCCTGCCTTTGATTTGTTTACCTCCAGAGTTGGAAAGTGCATAGGTTCGTGAGATGGGAAAAGTGTGGTCGTGCTTCAGATTTCATCCAGACACTTTGAAATTACCAGTGTGTTGGTAATTATTTGCCATTTCCATGGCGTTTGGCACCCTAAGAGTCATGAGGTCGGTCTCTGCATCCTGAAGCCTATGATGCTTTTTGCAGAGAAACCTCTGCTGAGGCCCAGGTAACTTGCTATTTCCCATAGCTGGCACAGGAGCCTTCAAGATAGGATTGTTTTCAGTATTATTTCACCATTTTTTCACCACTGTTTCAAGGACGGGATCGCTTTTCAACCGTTAGCGGAAGAATCCTACTTTGGAGATGAGATATTTTTCTGGGGTGGCAAGTGCAGGGCCTCTGTCAGTCCTGGGTTTGTTGGACTAGCGCCAGACATGAGAAGTGCGCCTTTGTGGGACAGGTGAATAGTGCGGATCCTGCTTCAGTCTAAAGACTGAAACAGGATCCGCACTTTTCACCGTTCCTTTCAGAATCATTTGATTCATCAGCTAGGAATGGCGATTGCTTCTCCAGACCAATCGAAGGCTAGGCCAAAGTAACTCGATCTTTCCAAGAGGTGTGTGGCCCAACTATTGAAAGAACCGCTAGGTGGAGAACTATTTGGTATTTTTCCTAAGCACTTTTCACCGTAATTGTCCTAAGGTTGGTCTCTGCATCGTTAAGAATACCAGAGTTTTCACAGACGAAACAGGCTCAGGCCCATTAATCTTGGCATTTCCAATAGTTGGTCCTACAAACTACCAAGAAAGTGTTTTTTTAAGTATTATTCCGTTGTGGTTTCAGCATTATTTTCAGAACCCGAGCAGGGTTCTCGCATTAGCATAAGAATCCTGCCTGGTAGTTGAGATTTCATGGTGGGGTGTAAGTGCGGGCCTTCTGTCAGCCCTGCCTTTGATTTATTTACCTCCAGAGTTGGAAAGTGCATAGTTGCGTGAGATTGGAGAAGTGTGGATCGTGCTTCACATTTCATCCTGACACTTTTAAATGACCAGTGTGTTGGTAATTATTTGCCATTTCCATGGCGTTTGGCACCGTAATAGTCATGAGGTCGCTCTCTGCATCCTGAAGCCTATGATGCTCTTTGCAGAGAAACCTCTGCTGAGGCCCAGGTAACTTGCTATTTCCCATAGCTGGCACAGGAGCCTTGGAAGATAGGATTGTTTTCGGTATTATTTCACCATTTTTTCACCACTGTTTCAAGAACGGGAGCCCTTTTCAACCGTTAGCGGAATAATCCTTCTTTGGAGATGAGATATTTTTCTGGGGTGGCAAGTGCAGGGCCTCTGTCGGTCCTGGGTTTGTTGGACTAGCGCCAGACATGAGGAGTGCGCCTTTGTGGGACAGGTGAATAGTGCGGATCCTGTTTCAGTCTAAAGACTGAAACAGGGTCCGCACTTTTCACCGTTCCTTTCAGAATCATTTGATTCATCAGCAAGGAATGGCGATTGCATCTCCAGACCAAGCGAAGGCTAGGACAAAGTAACTCGATCTTTCCAAGAGGTGTGTGGCCCACCTTTTGAAAGAACCGCTAAGTGGAGAACTATTTGGTATTTTTCCGAAGCACTTTTCACCGTAATTGTCCTAAGGTTGGTCTCTGCATCCTTAAGCATACGAGAGTTTTCACAGACGAAACAGGCTGAGGCCCAGTAATCTTGGCATTTCCAGTAGTTGGTCCTAGAGACTACCAAGAAAGTGTTTTTTTAAGTATTATTCCGTTGTGGTTTCAGCATTATTTTTAGAACCCGAGCAGGGTTCTCGCATTAGCATAAGAATCCTGCCTGGTAGTTGAGATTTCATGGTGTGGTGTAAGTGCGGGGCTTCTGTCAGCCCTGCCTTGATTTGTTTACCTCCATAGTTGGAAAGTACATATTTGTGTGAGATGGGAAGAGTGTGGATCCTGCTTCAGATTTCATCCTGACACTTTGAAATGACCAGTGTGTTGGTAATTATTTGCCATTTCCATGGCGTTTGGCACCGTAATAGTCATGAGGTCGGTCTCTGCATCCTGAAGCCTATGATGCTTTTTGCAGAGAAACCTCTGCTGAGGCCCAGGTAACTTGCTGTTTCCCATAGCTGGCACAGGAGCATTGGAAGATAGGATTGTTTTCAGTATTATTTCACCATTTTTTCACCACTGTTTCAAGACCGGGAGCCCTTTTCAACCGTTAGCGGAAGAATCCTTCTTTGGAGATGAGATATTTTTCTGGGGTGGCAAGTGCAGGGCCTCTGTCTGTCCTGGGTTTGTTGGACTAGCGCCAGACATGAGAAGTGCGCCTTTGTGGGACAGGTGAATATTGCGGATCCTGTTTCAGTCTAAAGACTGAAACAGGATCCGCACTTTTCACCGTTACTTTCAGAATCATTTGATTCATCAGCTAGGAATGCCGATTGCTTCTCCAGACCAATCGAAGGCTAGGCCAAAGTAACTCGATCTTTCCAAGAGGTGTGTGGCCCAACTTTTGAAAGAACCCCTAAGTGGAGAACTATTTGGTATTTTTCCTAAGCACTTTTCACCGTAATTGTCCTAAGGTTGGTCTCTGCATCCTTAAGCATACCAGAGTTTTCACAGAAGAAACAGGCTGAGGCCAATTAATCTTGGCATTTCCAATAGTTAGTCCTAGAGACTACCAAGAAAGTGTTCTTTTAAGTATTATTCCGTTGTGGTTTCAGCATTATTTTCAGAACCCGAGCAGGGTTCTCGCATTAGCATAAGAATCCTGCCTGGTAGTTGAAATTTCATGGTGGGGTGTAAGTGCGGGGCTTCTGTCAGCCCTGCCTTGATTTGTTTACCTCCAGAGTTGGAAAGTGCATATTTGCGTGAGATGGGAAAAGTGTGGATCGTGCTTCAGATTTCATCCTGACACTTTGAAATGACCAGTGTGTTGGTAATTATTTGCCATTTCCATGGCGTTTGGCACCGTAATAGTCATGAGGTCGGTCTCTGCATCCTGAAGCCTATGATGCTTTTTGCAGAGAAACCTCTGCTGAGGCCCAGGTAACTTGCTATTTCCCATAGCTGGCACAGGAGCCTTGGAAGATAGGATTGTTTTCAGTATTATTTCACCATTTTTTCACCACTGTTTCAAGAACGGGAGCGCTTTTCAACCGTTAGCGGAAGAATCCTTCTTTGGAGATGAGATATTTTTCTGGGGTGGCAAGTGCAGGGCCTCTGTCAGTCCTGGGTTTGTTGGACTTGCGCTAGACATGAGAAGTGCGCCTTTGTGGGACAGGTGAATAGTGCGGATGCTGTTTCAGTCTAAAGACTGAAACAGGATCCGCACTTTTCACCGTTCCTTTCAGAATCATTTGATTCATCAGCTAGGAATGGCGATTGCTTCTCCAGACCAATCGAAGGCCAGGCCAAAGTAACTCGATCTTTCCAATAGGTGTGTGGCCCAACTTTTGAAAGAACCGCTAAGTGGAGAACTATTTGGTATTTTTCCGAAGCACTTTTCACCGTAATTGTCATAAGGTTGGTCTCTGCTTCCTTAAGCATACGAGAGTTTTCACAGATGAAACAGGCTGAGGCCCAGTAATCTTGGCATTTCCAATAGTTGGTCCTAGAGACTACCAAGAAAGTGTTCTTTTAAGTATTATTCCGTTGTGGTTTCAGCATTATTTTCAGAACCCGAGCAGGGTTCTCGCATTAGCGTAAGAATCCTGCCTGGTAGTTGAGATTTCATGGTGGGGTGTAAGTGCGGCGCTTCTGTCAGCCCTGCCTTTGCTTTGTTTACCTCCAGAGTTGGAAAGTGCATAGTTGAGTGAGATGGGAAAAGTGTGGATCGTGCTTCAGATTTCATCCTGACACTTTGAAATGACCAGTGTGTTGGTAATTATTTGCCATTTCCATGGCGTTTGGCACCGTAATAGTCATGAGGTCGGTCTCTGCATCCTGAAGCCTTATGATGCTTTTTGCAGAGAAACCTCTGCTGAGGCCCAGGTAACTTGCTATTTCCCATAGCTGGCACAGGAGCCTTGGAAGATAGGATTGTTTTCAGTATTATTTCACCATTTTTTCACCACTGTTTCAAGAACGGGAGCGCTTTTCAACCGTTAGCGGAAGAATCCTTCTTTGGAGATGAGATATTTTTCTGAGGTGGCAAGTGCAGGGCCTCTGTCAGTCCTGGGTTTGTTGGACTAGCGCTAGACATGAGAAGTGCGCCTTTGTGGGACAGGTGAATAGTGCGGATGCTGTTTCAGTCTAAAGACTGAAACAGGATCCGCACTTTTCACCGTTCCTCTCAGAATCATTTGATTCATCAGCTAGGAATGGCGATTGCTTCTCCAGACCAATCGAAGGCCAGGCCAAAGTAACTCGATCTTTCCAAGAGGTGTGTGGCCCAACTTTTGAAAGAACCACTAAGTGGAGAACTATTTGGTATTTTTCCGAAGCACTTTTCACCGTAATTGTCATAAGGTTGGTCTCTGCTTCCTTAAGCATACGAGAGTTTTCACAGATGAAACAGGCTGAGGCCCAGTAATCTTGGCATTTCCAATAGTTGGTCCTAGAGACTACCAAGAAAGTGTTCTTTTAAGTATTATTCCGTTGTGGTTTCAGCATTATTTTCAGAACCCGAGCAGGGTTCTCGCATTAGCGTAAGAATCCTGCCTGGTAGTTGAGATTTCATGGTGGGGTGTAGGTGCGGCGCTTCTGTCAGCCCTGCCTTTGCTTTGTTTACCTCCAGAGTTGGAAAGTGCATAGTTGAGTGAGATGGGAAAAGTGTGGATCGTGCTTCAGATTTCATCCTGACACTTTGAAATGACCAGTGTGTTGGTAATTATTTACCATTTCCATGGCGTTTGGCACCGTAATAGTCATGAGGTCGGTCTCTGCATCCTGAAGGCTATGATGCTTTTTGCAGAGAAACCTCTGCTGAGACCCAGGTAACGTGCTGTTTCCCATAGCTGGCACAGGAGCCTTGGAAAATAGGATTGTTTTCAGTATTATTTCACCATCCTTTCACCACTGTTTCAAGAACGGGAGCCCTTTTCAACCGTTAGCGGAAGAATCCTTCTTTGGAGATGAGATATTTGTCTGGGGTGGCAAGTGCAGGGCCTCTGTCAGTCCTGTGTTTGTTGGACTAGCGCCAGACATGAGAAGTGCGCCTTTGTGGAATAGGTGAATAGTGCGGATCCTGTTTCAGTCTAAAGACTGAAACAGGATCCGCACTTTTCACCGTTCCTTTCAGAATCATTTGATTCATCAGCTAGGAATGGCGATTGCTTCTCCAGACCAATCGAAGGCTAGGGCACAGTAACTCGATCTTTCCAAGAGGTGTGTGGCCCAACTTTTGAAAGAACCGCTAAGTGGAGAACTATTTGGTATTTTTCCGAAGCACTTTTCAACGTAATTGTCATAAGGTTGGTCTCTGCATCCTTAAGCATACCAGAGTCTTCACAGACGAAACAGGCTGAGGCCCAGTAATCTTGGAATTTCCAATAGTTGGTCCTAGAGACTACCAAGAAAGTGTTTTTTTAAGTATTATTCTGTTGTGGTTTCAGCATTATTTTCAGTACCCGAGCAGGGTTCTCGCATTAGCATAAGAATCCTGCCTGGTAGTTGAGATTTCATGGTGGGGTGTAAGTGCGGGGCTTCTGTCAGCCCTGCCTTGATTTGTTTACCTCCAGAGTTGGAAAGTGCATATTTGTGTGAGATGGGAAGAGTGTGGATCGTGCTTCAGATTTCATCCTCATACTTTGAAATGACCAGTGTGTTGGTAATTATTTGCCATTTCCATGGCGTTTGGCACCGTAATAGTCATGAGTTCGGTCTCTGCATCCTGAAGCCTATGATGCTTTTTGCAGAGAAACCTCTGCTGAGGCCCAGGTAACTTGCTGTTTCCCATAGCTGGCACAGGAGCCTTGGAAGATAGGATTGTTTTCAGTATTATTTCACCATCCTTTCACCACTGTTTCAAGAACGGGAGCCCTTTTCCACCGTTAGCGGAAGAATCCTTCTTTGGAGATGAGATATTTTTCTGGGGTGGCAAGTGCAGGGCCTCTGTCAGTCCTGGGTTTGTTGGACTAGCGCCAGACATGACAAGTGCGCCTTTGTGGGACAGGTGAATAGTGCTGATCCTGTTTCAGTCTAAAGACTGAAACAGGATCCGCACTTTTCACCGTTCCTTTCACAATCATTTGATTCATCAGCTAGGAATGGCGATTGCTTCTCCAGACCAATCGAAGGCTAGGCCAAAGTACCTGGATCTTTCCAAGAGGTGTGTGGCCCAACTTTTGAAAGAACCGCTAAGTGGAGAACTATTTGGTATTTTTCCTAAGCACTTTTCACCGTAATTGTCCTAAGGTTGGTCTGTGCATCCTTAAGCATACGAGAGTTTTCACAGACGAAACAGGCTGAGGCCCCTTAATCTTGGCATTTCCAATAGTTGGTCCTAGAGACTACCAAGAAAGTGTTTTTTTAAGTATTATTCCGTTGTGGTTTCAGCATTATTTTCAGAACCCGAGCAGGGTTCTCGCATTAGCATAAGAATCCTGCCTGGTAGTTGAGATTTCATGGTGGGGTGTAAGTGCGGGGCTTCTGTCAGCCCTGCCTTTGATTTGTTTACCTCCAGAGTTGGAAAGTGCATATTTGCGTGAGATGGGAAAAGTGTGGATCGTTCTTCAGATTTCATCCAGACACTTTGAAATGACCAGTGTGTTGGTAATTATTTGCCATTTCCATGGCGTTTGGCCCCGTAATAGTCATGAGGTCGGTCTCTGCATCCTGAAGCCTATGATGATTTTGCAGAGAAACCTCTGCTGAGGCCCTGGTAACTTGCTCTTTCCCATAGCTGGCACAGGAGCCTTGGAAGATAGGATTGTTTTCAGTATTATTTCACCATTTTTTCACCACTGTTTCAAGAACGGGAGCCCTTTTCAACCGTTAGCGGAAGAATCCTTCTTTGGAGATGAGATATTTTTCTGGGGTGGCAAGTGCAGGGCCTCTGTCAGTCCTGGGTTTGTTGGACTAGCGCCAGACATGAGAAGTGCGCCTTTGTGGGACAGGTGAATAGTGCGGATCCTGTTTCAGTCTAAAGACTGAAACAGGATCCGCACTTTTCACCGTTCCTTTCACAATCATTTGATTCATGAGCTAGGAATGGCGATTGCTTCTCCAGACCAATCGAAGGCTAGGCCAAAGTACCTCGATCTTTCCAAGAGGTGTGTGGCCCAACTTTTGAAAGAACCGCTAAGTGGAGAACTATTTGGTATTTTTCCTAAGCACTTTTCACCGTAATTGTCCTAAGGTTGGTCTCTGCATCCTTAAGCATACGAGAGTTTTCACAGACGAAACAGGCTGAGGCCCCTTAATCTTGGCATTTCCAATAGTTGTTCCTAGAGACTACCAAGAAAGTGTTTTTTTAAGTATTATTCCGTTGTGGTTTCAGCATTATTTTCAGAACCCGAGCAGGGTTCTCGCATTAGCATAAGAATCCTGCCTGGTAGTTGAGATTTCATGGTGGGGTGTAAGTGCGGGGCTTCTGTCAGCCCTGCCTTTGATTTGTTTACCTCCAGAGTTGGAAAGTGCATATTTGCGTGAGATGGGAAAAGTGTGGATCGTTCTTCAGATTTCATCCAGACACTTTGAAATGACCAGTGTGTTGGTAATTATTTGCCATTTCCATGGCGTTTGGCCCCGTAATATTCATGAGGTCGGTCTCTGCATCCTGAAGCCTATGATGATTTTGCAGAGAAACCTCTGCTGAGGCCCAGGTAACTTGCTCTTTCCCATAGCTGGCACAGGAGCCTTGGAAGATAGGATGGTTTTCAGTATTATTTCACCATTTTTTCACCACTGTTTCAAGAACGGGAGCCCTTTTCAACCGTTAGCGGAAGAATCCTTCTTTGGAGATGAGATATTTTTCTGGGGTGGCAAGTGCAGGGCCTCTGTCAGTCCTGGGTTTGTTGGACTAGCGCCAGACATGAGAAGTGCGCCTTTGTGGGACAGGTGAATAGTGCGGATCCTGTTTCAGTCTAAAGACTGAAACAGGATCCGCACTTTTCACCGTTCCTTTCACAATCATTTGATTCATCAGCTAGGAATGGCGATTGCTTCTCCAGACCAATCGAAGGCTAGGCCAAAGTACCTGGATCTTTCCAAGAGGTGTGTGGCCCAACTTTTGAAAGAACCGCTAAGTGGAGAACTATTTGGTATTTTTCCTAAGCACTTTTCACCGTAATTGTCCTAAGGTTGGTCTGTGCATCCTTAAGCATACGAGAGTTTTCACAGACGAAACAGGCTGAGGCCCCTTAATCTTGGCATTTCCAATAGTTGGTCCTAGAGACTACCAAGAAAGTGTTTTTTTAAGTATTATTCCGTTGTGGTTTCAGCATTATTTTCAGAACCCGAGCAGGGTTCTCGCATTAGCATAAGAATCCTGCCTGGTAGTTGAGATTTCATGGTGGGGTGTAAGTGCGGGGCTTCTGTCAGCCCTGCCTTTGATTTGTTTACCTCCAGAGTTGGAAAGTGCATATTTGCGTGAGATGGGAAAAGTGTGGATCGTTCTTCAGATTTCATCCAGACACTTTGAAATGACCAGTGTGTTGGTAATTATTTGCCATTTCCATGGCGTTTGGCCCCGTAATAGTCATGAGGTCGGTCTCTGCATCCTGAAGCCTATGATGATTTTGCAGAGAAACCTCTGCTGAGGCCCTGGTAACTTGCTCTTTCCCATAGCTGGCACAGGAGCCTTGGAAGATAGGATTGTTTTCAGTATTATTTCACCATTTTTTCACCACTGTTTCAAGAACGGGAGCCCTTTTCAACCGTTAGCGGAAGAATCCTTCTTTGGAGATGAGATATTTTTCTGGGGTGGCAAGTGCAGGGCCTCTGTCAGTCCTGGGTTTGTTGGACTAGCGCCAGACATGAGAAGTGCGCCTTTGTGGGACAGGTGAATAGTGCGGATCCTGTTTCAGTCTAAAGACTGAAACAGGATCCGCACTTTTCACCGTTCCTTTCACAATCATTTGATTCATGAGCTAGGAATGGCGATTGCTTCTCCAGACCAATCGAAGGCTAGGCCAAAGTACCTCGATCTTTCCAAGAGGTGTGTGGCCCAACTTTTGAAAGAACCGCTAAGTGGAGAACTATTTGGTATTTTTCCTAAGCACTTTTCACCGTAATTGTCCTAAGGTTGGTCTCTGCATCCTTAAGCATACGAGAGTTTTCACAGACGAAACAGGCTGAGGCCCCTTAATCTTGGCATTTCCAATAGTTGTTCCTAGAGACTACCAAGAAAGTGTTTTTTTAAGTATTATTCCGTTGTGGTTTCAGCATTATTTTCAGAACCCGAGCAGGGTTCTCGCATTAGCATAAGAATCCTGCCTGGTAGTTGAGATTTCATGGTGGGGTGTAAGTGCGGGGCTTCTGTCAGCCCTGCCTTTGATTTGTTTACCTCCAGAGTTGGAAAGTGCATATTTGCGTGAGATGGGAAAAGTGTGGATCGTTCTTCAGATTTCATCCAGACACTTTGAAATGACCAGTGTGTTGGTAATTATTTGCCATTTCCATGGCGTTTGGCCCCGTAATATTCATGAGGTCGGTCTCTGCATCCTGAAGCCTATGATGATTTTGCAGAGAAACCTCTGCTGAGGCCCAGGTAACTTGCTCTTTCCCATATCTGGCACAGGAGCCTTGGAAGATAGGATTGTTTTCAGTATTATTTCACCATTTTTTCACCACTGTTTCAAGAACGGGAGCCCTTTTCAACCGTTAGCGGAAGAATCCTTCTTTGGAGATGAGATATTTTTCTGGGGTGGCAAGTGCAGGGCCTCTGTCAGTCCTGGGTTTGTTGGACTAGCGCCAGACATGAGAAGTGCGCCTTTGTGGGACAGGTGAATAGTGCGGATCCTGTTTCAGTCTAAAGACTGAAACAGGATCCGCACTTTTCACCGTTCCTTTCACAATCATTTGATTCATCAGCTAGGAATGGCGATTGCTTCTCCAGACCAATCGAAGGCTAGGCCAAAGTACCTGGATCTTTCCAAGAGGTGTGTGGCCCAACTTTTGAAAGAACCGCTAAGTGGAGAACTATTTGGTATTTTTCCTAAGCACTTTTCACCGTAATTGTCCTAAGGTTGGTCTCTGCATCCTTAAGCATACGAGAGTTTTCACAGACGAAACAGGCTGAGGCCCCTTAATCTTGGCATTTCCAATAGTTGGTCGTAGAGACTACCAAGAAAGTGTTTTTTTAAGTATTATTCCGTTGTGGTTTCAGCATTATTTTCAGAACCCGAGCAGGGTTCTCGCATTAGCATAAGAATCCTGCCTGGTAGTTGAGATTTCATGGTGGGGTGTAAGTGCGGGGCTTCTGTCAGCCCTGCCTTTGATTTGTTTACCTCCAGAGTTGGAAAGTGCATATTTGCGTGAGATGGGAAAGGTGTGGATCGTTCTTCAGATTTCATCCAGACACTTTGAAATGACCAGTGTGTTGGTAATTATTTGCCATTTCCATGGCGTTTGGCCCCGTAATAGTCATGAGGTCGGTCTCTGCATCCTGAAGCCTATGATGATTTTGCAGAGAAACCTCTGCTGAGGCCCTGGTAACTTGCTCTTTCCCATAGCTGGCACAGGAGCCTTGGAAGATAGGATTGTTTTCAGTATTATTTCACCATTTTTTCACCACTGTTTCAAGAACGGGAGCCCTTTTCAACCGTTAGCGGAAGAATCCTTCTTTGGAGATGAGATATTTTTCTGGGGTGGCAAGTGCAGGGCCTCTGTCAGTCCTGGGTTTGTTGGACTAGCGCCAGACATGAGAAGTGCGCCTTTGTGGGACAGGTGAATAGTGCGGATCAAGTTTCAGTCTAAAGACTGAAACAGGATCCGCACTTTTCACCGTTCCTTTCACAATCATTTGATTCATCAGCTAGGAATGGCGATTGCTTCTCCAGACCAATCGAAGGCTAGGCCAAAGTACCTCGATCTTTCCAAGAGGTGTGTGGCCCAACTTTTGAAAGAACCGCTAAGTGGAGAACTATTTGGTATTTTTCCTAAGCACTTTTCACCGTAATTGTCACAAGGTTGGTCTCTGCATCCTTAAGCATACGAGAGTTTTCACAGACGAAACACGCTGAGGCCCATTAATCTTGGCATTTCCAATAGTTGGTCCTAGAGACTACCAAGAAAGTGTTTTTTTAAGTATTATTCCGTTGTGGTTGCAGCATTATTTTCAGAACCCGAGCAGGGTTCTCGCATTAGCATAAGAATCCTGCCTGGTAGTTGAGATTTCATGGTGGGGTGTAAGTGCGGGGCTTCTGTCGGCCCTGCCTTTGATTTGTTTACCTCCAGTGTTGGAAAGTGCATAGTTGCGTGAGATGGGAAAAGTGTGGATCGTGCTTCAGATTTCATCCTGACACTTTGGAATGACCAGTGTGTTGGTAATTATTTGCCATTTCCATGGCGTTTGGCACCGTAATAGTCATGAGGTCGGTCTCTGCATCCTGAAGCCTATGATGCTTTTTGCAGAGAAACCTCTGCTGAGGCCCAGGTAACTTGCTATTTCCCATAGCTGGCACAGGAGCCTTGGAAGATAGGATTGTTTTCAGTATTATTTCACCATTTTTTCACCACTGTTTCAAGAACGGGAGCCCTTTTCCACCGTTAGCGGAAGAATCCTTCTTTGGAGATGAGATATTTTTCTGGGGTGGCAAGTGCAGGGCCTCTGTCAGTCCTGGGTTAGTTGGACTAGCGCCAGACATGACAAGTGCGCCTTTGTGGGACAGGTGAATAGTGCTGATCCTGTTTAAGTCTAAAGACTGAAACAGGATCCGCACTTTTCACCGTTCCTTTCAGAATCATTTGATTCATCAGCTAGGAATGGCGATTGCTTCTCCAGACCAATCGAAGGCTAGGCCAAAGTACCTCGATCTTTCCAAGAGGTGTGTGGCCCAACTTTTGAAAGAACCGCTAAGTGGAGAACTATTTGGTATTTTTCCTAAGCACTTTTCACCGTAATTGTCATAAGGATGGTCTCTGCATCCTTAAGCATAGGAGAGTTTTCACAGATGAAACAGGCTGAGGCCCATTAATCTTGGCATTTCCAATAGTTGGTCCTAGAGACTACCAAGAAAGTGTTCTTTTAAGTATTATTCTGTTGTGGTTTCAGCATTATTTTCAGAACCCGAGCAGGGTTCTCGCATTAGCATAAGATTCCTGCCTGGTAGTTGAGATTTCATGGTGGGGTGTAAGTGCGGGGCTTCTGTCAGCCCTGCCTTTGATTTGTTTACCTCCAGAGTTGGAAAGTGCATAGTTGCGTGAGATGGGAAAAGTGTGGATCGTGCTTCAGATTTCATCCTGACACTTTGAAATGACCAGTGTGTTGGTAATTATTTGCCATTTCCATGGCGTTTGGCCCCGTAATAGTCATGAGGTCGGTCTCTGCATCCTGAAGCCTATGATGCTTTTTGCAGAGAAACCTCTGCTGAGGCCCAGGTAACTTGCTATTTCCCATAGCTGGCACAGGAGCCTTGGAAGATAGGATTGTTTTCAGTATTATTTCACCATTTTTTCACCACTGTTTCAAGAACGGGAGCCCTTTTCAACCGTTAGCGGAAGAATCCTTCTTTGGAGATGAGATATTTTTCTGGGGTGGCAAGTGCAGGGCCTCTGTCAGTCCTGGGTTTGTTGGACTAGCGCCAGACATGAGAAGTGCGCCTTTGTGGGACAGGTGAATAGTGCGGATCCTGTTTCAGTCTAAAGACTGAAACAGGATCCGCACTTTTCACAGTTCCTTTCACAATCATTTGATTCATCAGCTAGGAATCGCGATTGTTTCACCAGACCAATCGAAGGCTAGGCCAAAGTACCTCGATCTTTCCAAGAGGTGTGTGGCCCAACTTTTGAAAGAACCGCTAAGTGGAGAACTTTTTGGAATTTTTCCTAAGCACTTTTCACCGTAATTGCCCTAAGGTTGCTCTCTGCATCCTTAAGCATAGGAGAGTTTTCACCGACGAAACAGGCTGAGGCCCATTAATCTTGGCATTTCCAATAGTTGGTCCTAGAGACTACCAAGAAAGTGTTTTTTTAAGTATTATTCCGTTGTGGTTTCAGCATTATTTTCAGAACCCGAGCAGGGTTCTCGCATTAGCATAGGAATCCTGCCTGGTAGTTGAGATTTCATGGTGGGGTGTAAGTGCGGGGCTTCTGTCAGCCCTGCCTTTGATTTGTTTACCTCCAGAGTTGGAAAGTGCATATTTGCGTGAGATGGGAAAAGTGTGGATCGTTCTTCAGATTTCATCCAGACACTTTGAAATGACCAGTGTGTTGGTAATTATTTGCCATTTCCATGGCGTTTGGCCCCGTAATAGTCATGAGGTCGGTCTCTGCATCCTGAAGCCTATGATGATTTTGCAGAGAAACCTCTGCTGAGGCCCAGGTAACTTGCTCTTTCCCATAGCTGGCACAGGAGCCTTGGAAGATAGGATTGTTTTCAGTATTATTTCACCATTTTTTCACCACTGTTTCAAGAACGGGAGCCCTTTTCAACCGTTAGCGGAAGAATCCTTCTTTGGAGATGAGATATTTTTCTGGGGTGGCAAGTGCAGGGCCTCTGTCAGTCCTGGGTTTGTTGGACTAGCGCCAGACATGAGAAGTGCGCCTTTGTGGGACAGGTGAATAGTGCGGATCCTGTTTCAGTCTAAAGACTGAAACAGGATCCGCACTTTTCACCGTTCCTTTCACAATCATTTGATTCATCAGCTAGGAATGGCGATTGCTTCTCCAGACCAATCGAAGGCTAGGCCAAAGTACCTGGATCTTTCCAAGAGGTGTGTGGCCCAACTTTTGAAAGAACCGCTAAGTGGAGAACTATTTGGTATTTTTCCTAAGCACTTTTCACCGTAATTGTCCTAAGGTTGGTCTCTGCATCCTTAAGCATACGAGAGTTTTCACAGACGAAACAGGCTGAGGCCCCTTAATCTTGGCATTTCCAATAGTTGGGCCTAGAGACTACCAAGAAAGTGTTTTTTTAAGTATTATTCCGTTGTGGTTTCAGCATTATTTTCAGAACCCGAGCAGGGTTCTCGCATTAGCATAAGAATCCTGCCTGGTAGTTGAGATTTCATGGTGGGGTGTAAGTGCGGGGCATCTGTCAGCCCTGCCTTTGATTTGTTTACCTCCAGAGTTGGAAAGTGCATATTTGCGTGAGATGGGAAAAGTGTGGATCGTTCTTCAGATTTCATCCAGACACTTTGAAATGACCAGTGTGTTGGTAATTATTTGCCATTTCCATGGCGTTTGGCCCCGTAATAGTCATGAGGTCGGTCTCTGCATCCTGAAGCCTATGATGATTTTGCAGAGAAACCTCTGCTGAGGCCCTGGTAACTTGCTCTTTCCCATAGCTGGCACAGGAGCCTTGGAAGATAGGATTGTTTTCAGTATTATTTCACCATTTTTTCACCACTGTTTCAAGAACGGGAGCCCTTTTCAACCGTTAGCGGAAGAATCCTTCTTTGGAGATGAGATATTTTTCTGGGGTGGCAAGTGCAGGGCCTCTGTCAGTCCTGGGTTTGTTGGACTAGCGCCAGACATGAGAAGTGCGCCTTTGTGGGACAGGTGAATAGTGCGGATCCTGTTTCAGTCCAAAGACTGAAACAGGATCCGCACTTTTCACCGTTCCTTTCACAATCATTTGATTCATGAGCTAGGAATGGCGATTGCTTCTCCAGACCAATCGAAGGCTAGGCCAAAGTACCTCGATCTTTCCAAGAGGTGTGTGGCCCAACTTTTGAAAGAACCGCTAAGTGGAGAACTATTTGGTATTTTTCCTAAGCACTTTTCACCGTAATTGTCCTAAGGTTGGTCTCTGCATCCTTAAGCATACGAAGTTTTCACAGACGAAACAGGCTGAGGCCCCTTAATCTTGGCATTTCCAATAGTTGGTCCTAGAGACTACCAAGAAAGTGTTTTTTTAAGTATTATTCCGTTGTGGTTTCAGCATTATTTTCAGAACCCGAGCAGGGTTCTCGCATTAGCATAAGAATCCTGCCTGGTAGTTGAGATTTCATGGTGGGGTGTAAGTGCGGGGCTTCTGTCAGCCCTGCCTTTGATTTGTTTACCTCCAGAGTTGGAAAGTGCATATTTGCGTGAGATGGGAAAAGTGTGGATCGTTCTTCAGATTTCATCCAGACACTTTGAAATGACCAGTGTGTTGGTAATTATTTGCCATTTCCATGGCGTTTGGCCCCGTAATATTCATGAGGTCGGTCTCTGCATCCTGAAGCCTATGATGATTTTGCAGAGAAACCTCTGCTGAGGCCCAGGTAACTTGCTCTTTCCCATATCTGGCACAGGAGCCTTGGAAGATAGGATTGTTTTCAGTATTATTTCACCATTTTTTCACCACTGTTTCAAGAACGGGAGCCCTTTTCAACCGTTAGCGGAAGAATCCTTCTTTGGAGATGAGATATTTTTCTGGGGTGGCAAGTGCAGGGCCTCTGTCAGTCCTGGGTTTGTTGGACTAGCGCCAGACATGAGAAGTGCGCCTTTGTGGGACAGGTGAATAGTGCGGATCCTGTTTCAGTCTAAAGACTGAAACAGGATCCGCACTTTTCACCGTTCCTTTCACAATCATTTGATTCATCAGCTAGGAATGGCGATTGCTTCTCCAGACCAATCGAAGGCTAGGCCAAAGTACCTGGATCTTTCCAAGAGGTGTGTGGCCCAACTTTTGAAAGAACCGCTAAGTGGAGAACTATTTGGTATTTTTCCTAAGCACTTTTCACCGTAATTGTCCTAAGGTTGGTCTCTGCATCCTTAAGCATACGAGAGTTTTCACAGACGAAACAGGCTGAGGCCCCTTAATCTTGGCATTTCCAATAGTTGGTCGTAGAGACTACCAAGAAAGCGTTTTTTTAAGTATTATTCCGTTGTGGTTTCAGCATTATTTTCAGAACCCGAGCAGGGTTCTCGCATTAGCATAAGAATCCTGCCTGGTAGTTGAGATTTCATGGTGGGGTGTAAGTGCGGGGCTTCTGTCAGCCCTGCCTTTGATTTGTTTACCTCCAGAGTTGGAAAGTGCATATTTGCGTGAGATGGGAAAGGTGTGGATCGTTCTTCAGATTTCATCCAGACACTTTGAAATGACCAGTGTGTTGGTAATTATTTGCCATTTCCATGGCGTTTGGCCCCGTAATAGTCATGAGGTCGGTCTCTGCATCCTGAAGCCTATCATGATTTTGCAGAGAAACCTCTGCTGAGGCCCTGGTAACTTGCTCTTTCCCATAGCTGGCACAGGAGACTTGGAAGATAGGATTGTTTTCAGTATTATTTCACCATTTTTTCACCACTGTTTCAAGAACGGGAGCCCTTTTCAACCGTTAGCGGAAGAATCCTTCTTTGGAGATGAGATATTTTTCTGGGGTGGCAAGTGCAGGGCCTCTGTCAGTCCTGGGTTTGTTGGACTAGCGCCAGACATGAGAAGTGCGCCTTTGTGGGACAGGTGAATAGTGCGGATCCTGTTTCAGTCTAAAGACTGAAACAGGATCCGCACTTTTCACCGTTCCTTTCACAATCATTTGATTCATCAGCTAGGAATGGCGATTGCTTCTCCAGACCAATCGAAGGCTAGGCCAAAGTACCTCGATCTTTCCAAGAGGTGTGTGGCCCAACTTTTGAAAGAACCGCTAAGTGGAGAACTATTTGGTATTTTTCCTAAGCACTTTTCACCGTAATTGTCCTAAGGTTGGTCTCTGCATCCTTAAGCACACGAGAGTTTTCACAGCCGAAACACGCTGAGGCCCATTAATCTTGGCATTTCCAATAGTTGGTCCTAGAGACTACCAAGAAAGTGTTTTTTTAAGTATTATTCCGTTGTGGTTGCAGCATTATTTTCAGAACCCGAGCAGGGTTCTCGCATTAGCATAAGAATCCTGCCTGGTAGTTGAGATTTCATGGTGGGGTGTAAGTGCGGGGCTTCTGTCAGCCCTGCCTTTGATTTGTTTACCTCCAGTGTTGGAAAGTGCATAGTTGCGTGAGATGGGAAAAGTGTGGATCGTGCTTCAGATTTCATCCTGACACTTTGGAATGACCAGTGTGTTGGTAATTATTTGCCATTTCCATGGCGTTTGGCCCCGTAATAGTCATGAGGTCGGTCTCTGCATCCTGAAGCCTATGATGCTTTTTGCAGAGAAACCTCTGCTGAGGCCCAGGTAACTTGCTATTTCCCATAGCTGGCACAGGAGCCTTGGAAGATAGGATTGTTTTCAGTATTATTTCACCATTTTTTCACCACTGTTTCAAGAACGGGAGCACTTTTCCACCGTTAGCGGAAGAATCCTTCTTTGGAGATGAGATATTTTTCTGGGGTGGCAAGTGCAGGGCCTCTGTCAGTCCTGGGTTAGTTGGACTAGCGCCAGACATGACAAGTGCGCCTTTGTGGGACAGGTGAATAGTGCTGATCCTGTTTAAGTCTAAAGACTGAAACAGGATCCGCACTTTTCACCGTTCCTTTCACAATCATTTGATTCATCAGCTAGGAATGGCGATTGCTTCTCCAGACCAATCGAAGGCTAGGCCAAAGTACCTCGATCTTTCCAAGAGGTGTGTGGCCCAACTTTTGAAAGAACCGCTAAGTGGAGAACTATTTGGTATTTTTCCTAAGCACTTTTCACCGTAATTGTCATAAGGATGGTCTCTGCATCCTTAAGCATAGGAGAGTTTTCACAGATGAAACAGGCTGAGGCCCATTAATCTTGGCATTTCCAATAGTTGGTCCTAGAGACTACCAAGAAAGTGTTCTTTTAAGTATTATTCTGTTGTGGTTTCAGC
Source organism: Lemur catta (assembly GCF_020740605.2). Lineage (NCBI taxonomy): Eukaryota > Metazoa > Chordata > Mammalia > Primates > Lemuridae > Lemur > Lemur catta. The sequence goes on from NW_025423738.1 coordinate 425,026, forward strand.
ATTATTTTCAGAACCCGAGCAGGGTTCTCGCATTAGCATAAGATTCCTGCCTGGTAGTTGAGATTTCATGGTGGGGTGTAAGTGCGGGGCTTCTGTCAGCCCTGCCTTTGATTTGTTTACCTCCAGAGTTGGAAAGTGCATAGTTGCGTGAGATGGGAAAAGTGTGGATCGTGCTTCAGATTTCATCCAGACACTTTGAAATGACCAGTGTGTTGGTAATTATTTGCCATTTCCATGGCGTTTGGCCCCCTAATAGTCATGAGGTCGGTCTCTGCATCCTGAAGCCTATGATGCTTTTTGCAGAGAAACCTCTGCTGAGGCCCAGGTAACTTGCTATTTCCCATAGCTGGCACAGGAGCCTTGGAAGATAGGATTGTTTTCAGTATTATTTCACCATTTTTTCACCACTGTTTCAAGAACGGGAGCCCTTTTCAACCGTTAGCGGAAGAATCCTTCTTTGGAGATGAGATATTTTTCTGGGGTGGCAAGTGCAGGGCCTCTGTCAGTCCTGGGTTTGTTGGACTAGCGCCAGACATGAGAAGTGCGCCTTTGTGGGACAGGTGAATAGTGCGGATCCTGTTTCAGTCTAAAGACTGAAACAGGATCCGCACTTTTCACCGTTCCTTTCAGAATCATTTGATTCATCAGCTAGGAATGGCGATTGCTTCTCCAGACCAATCGAAGGCTAGGCCAAAGTACCTCGATCTTTCCAAGAGGTGTGTGGCCCAACTTTTGAAAGAACCGCTAAGTGGAGAACTATTTGGTATTTTTCCGAAGCACTTTTCACTGTAATTGTCCTAAGGTTGGTCTCTGCATCCTTAAGCATACGACAGTTTTCACAGACGAAACAGGCTGAGGCCCCTTAATCTTGGCATTTCCAATAGTTGGTCCTAGAGACTACCAAGAAAGTGTTTTTTTAAGTATTATTCCGTTGTGGTTTCAGCATTATTTTCAGAACCCGAGCAGGGTTCTCGCATTAGCATAAGAATGCTGCCTGGTAGTTGAGATTTCATGGTGGGGTGTAAGTGCGGGGCTTCTGTCGGCCCTGCCTTTGATTTGTGTACCTCCAGAGTTGGAAAGTGCATAGTTGCGTGAGGTTGGAAAAGTGTGGATCGTGCTTCAGATTTCATCCTGACACTTTGAAATGACCAGTGTGTTGGTAATTATTTGCCATTTCCATGGCGTTTGGCCCCGTAATAGTCATGAGGTCGGTCTCTGCATCCTGAAGCCTATGATGATTTTTGCAGTGAAACCTCTGCTGAGGCCCAGGTAACTTGCTATTTCCCATAGCTGGCACAGGAGCCTTGGAAGATAGGATTGTTTGCAGTATTATTTCACCATTTTTTCTCCACTGTTTCAAGAACGGGAGACCTTTTCCACCGTTAGCAGAAGAATCCTTCTTTGGAGATGAGATATTTTTCTGGGATGGCAAGTGCAGGGCCTCTGTCAGTCCTGGGTTTGTTGGACTAGCGCCAGACATGACAAGTGCGCCTTTGTGGGACAGGTGAATAGTGCGGATCCTGTTTCAGTCTAAAGACTGAAACAGGATCCGCACTTTTCACAGTTCCTTTCACAATCATTTGATTCATCAGCTAGGAATCGCGATTGCGTCACCAGACCAATCGAAGGCTAGGCCAAAGTACCTCGATCTTTCCAAGAGGTGTGTGGCCCAACTTTTGAAAGAACCGCTAAGTGGAGAACTATTTGTTATTTTTCCGAAGCACTTTTCACTGTAATTGTCATAAGGTTGGTCTCTGCATCCTTAAGCATACCAGTGTCTTCACAGACGAAACAGGCTGAGGCCCAGTAATCTTGGCATTTCCAATAGTTGGTCTTAGAGACTACCAAGAAAGTGTTTTTTTAAGTATTATTCCGTTGTGGTTTCAGCATTATTTTCAGAACCCGAGCAGGGTTCTCGCATTAGCATAAGAATCCTGCCTGGTAGTTGAGATTTCATGGTGGGGTTTATGTGCAGGGCCCCTGTCAGCCCTGCCTTTGATTTGTTTACCTCCAGTGTTGGAAAGTGCATAGTTGCGTGAGATGGGAAAAGTGTGGATCGTGCTTCAGATTTCATCCTGACACTTTGAAATGACCAGTGTGTTGGTAATTATTTGCCATTTCCATGGCGTTTGGCACCGTAATAGTCATGAGGTCGGTCTCTGCATCCTGAAGCCTATGATGCTTTTTGCAGAGAAACCTCTGCTGAGGCCCAGGTAACTTGCTATTTCCCATAGCTGGCACAGGAGCCTTGGAAGATAGGATTGTTTTCAGTATTATTTCACCATTTTTTCACCACTGTTTCAAGAACGGGAGCCCTTTTCCACCGTTAGCGGAAGAATCCTTCTTTGGAGATGAGATATTTTTCTGGGGTGGCAAGTTCAGGGCCTCTGTCAGTCCTGGGTTTGTTGGACTAGCGCCAGACATGACAAGTGCGCCTTTGTGGGACAGGTGAATAGTGCTGATCCTGTTTCAGTCTAAAGACTGAAACAGGATCCGCACTTTTCACCCTTCCTTTCAGAATCATTTGATTCATCAGCTAGGAATGGCGAGTGCTTCTACAGACCAATCGAAGGCTAGGCCAAAGTACCTCGATCTTTCCAAGAGGTGTGTGGCCCAACTTTTGAAAGAACCGCTAAGTGGAGAACTATTTGGTATTTTTCCTAAGCACTTTTCACCCTAAGTGTCATAAGGTTGGTCTCTGCATCCTTAAGCATACGAGACTTTTCACAGACGAAACAGGCTGAGGCCCATTAATCTTGGCATTTCCAATAGTTGGTCCTAGAGACTACCAAGAAAGTGTTCTTTTAAGTATTATTCTGTTGTGGTTTCAGCATAATTTTCAGAACCCGAGCAGGGTTCTCGCATTAGCATAAGAATCCTGCCTGGTAGTTGAGATTTCATGGTGGGGTGTAAGTGCGGGGCTTCTGTCAGCCCTGCCTTTGATTTGTTTACCTCCAGAGTTGGAAAGTGCATAGTTGCGTGAGATGGGAAAAGTGTGGATCGTGCTTCAGATTTCATCCTGACACTTTGAAATGACCAGTGTGTTGGTAATTATTTGCCATTTCCATGGCGTTTGGCCCCGTAATAGTCATGAGGTCGGTCTCTGCATCCTGAAGCCTATGATGCTTTTTGCAGAGAAACCTTTGCTTAGGCACAGGTAACTTGCTATTTCCCATAGCTGGCACAGGAGCCTTGGAAGATAGGATTGTTTTCAGTATTATTTCACCATTTTTTCACCACTGTTTCAAGAACGGGAGCCCTTTTCAACCGTTAGCGGAAGAATCCTTCTTTGGAGATGAGATATTTTTCTGGGGTGGCAAGTGCAGGGCCTCTGTCAGTCCTCGGTTTGTTGGACTAGCGCCAGACATGACAAGTGCGCCTTTGTGGGACAGGTGAATAGTGCGGATCCTGTTTCAGTCTAAAGACTGAAACAGGATCCGCACTTTTCACAGTTCCTTTCACAATCATTTGATTCATCAGCTAGGAATCGCGATTGCTTCACCAGACCAATCGAAGGCTAGGCCAAAGTACCTGGATCTTTCCAAGAGGTGTGTGGCCCAACTTTTGAAAGAACCGCTAAGTGGAGAACTTTTTGGTATTTTTCCTAAGCACTTTTCACCGTAATTGCCCTAAGGTTGCTATCTGCATCCTTAAGCATAGGAGAGTTTTCACAGACGAAACAGGCTGAGGCCCATTAATCTTTGCATTTCCAATAGTTGGTCCTAGAGACTACCAAGAAAGTGTTTTTTTAAGTATTATTCCGTTGTGATTTCAGCATTATTTTCAGAACCCGAGCAGGGTTCTCGCATTAGCATAAGAATCCTGCCTGGTAGTTGAGATTTCTGGGTGGGGTGTAAGTGCGGGGCTTCTGTCAGCCCTGCCTTTGATTTGTTTACCTCCAGAGTTGGAAAGTGCATATTTGCGTGAGATGGCAAAAGTGTGGATCGTGCTTCAGATTTCATCCTGACACTTTGAAATGACCAGTGTGTTGGTAATTATTTGCCATTTCCATGGCGTTTGGCACCGTAATAGTCATGAGGTCGGTCTCTGCATCCTGAAGCCTATGATGCTTTTTGCAGAGAAACCTCTGCTGAGGCCCAGGTAACTTGCTCTTTCCCATAGCTGGCACAGGAGCCTTGGAAGATAGGATTGTTTTCAGTATTATTTCACCATTTTTTCACCACTGTTTCAAGAACGGGAGCCCTTTTCAACCGTTAGCGGAAGAATCCTTCTTTGGAGATGAGATATTTTTCTGGGGTGGCAAGTGCAGGGCCTCTGTCAGTCCTGGGTTTGTTGGACTAGCGCCAGACATGAGAAGTGCGCCTTTGTGGGACAGGTGAATAGTGCGGATCCTGTTTCAGTCTAAAGACTGAAACAGGATCCGCACTTTTCACCGTTCCTTTCACAATCATTTGATTCATCAGCTAGGAATGGCGATTGCTTCTCCAGACCAATCGAAGGCTAGGCCAAAGTACCTGGATCTTTCCAAGAGGTGTGTGGCCCAACTTTTGAAAGAACCGCTAAGTGGAGAACTATTTGGTATTTTTCCTAAGCACTTTTCACCGTAATTGTCCTAAGGTTGGTCTCTGCATCCTTAAGCATAGGAGAGTTTTCACAGACGAAACAGGCTGAGGCCCCTTAATCTTGGCATTTCCAATAGTTGGTCCTAGAGACTACCAAGAAAGTGTTTTTTTAAGTATTATTCCGTTGTGGTTTCAGCATTATTTTCAGAACCCGAGCAGGGTTCTCGCATTAGCATAAGAATCCTGCCTGGTAGTTGAGATTTCATGGTGGGGTGTAAGTGCGGGCTTCTGTCGGCCCTGCCTTTGATTTGTGTACCTCCAGAGTTGGAAAGTGCATAGTTGCGTGAGATTGGAAAAGTGTGGATCGTGCTTCAGATTTCATCCTGACACTTTGAAATGACCAGTGTGTTGGTAATTATTTGCCATTTCCATGGCGTTTGGCCCCGTAATAGTCATGAGGTCGGTCTCTGCATCCTGAAGCGTATGATGATTTTTGCAGAGAAACCTCTGCTGAGGCCCAGGTAACTTGCTATTTCCCATAGCTGGCACAGGAGCCTTGGAAGATAGGATTGTTTGCAGTATTATTTCACCATTTTTTCACCACTGTTTCAAGAACGGGAGACCTTTTCCACCGTTAGCAGAAGAATCCTTCTTTGGAGATGAGATATTTTTCTGGGATGGCAAGTGTAGGGCCTCTGTCAGTCCTGGGTTTGTTGGACTAGCGCCAGACATGACAAGTGCACCTTTGTGGGACAGGTGAATAGTGCGGATCCTGTTTCAGTCTAAAGACTGAAACAGGATCCGCACTTTTCACAGTTCCTTTCACAATCATTTGATTCATCAGCTAGGAATCGCGATTGCGTCACCAGACCAATCGAAGGCTAGGCCAAAGTACCTCGATCTTTCCAAGAGGTGTGTGGCCCAACATTTGAAAGAACCGCTAAGTGGAGAACTGTTTGTTATTTTTCCGAAGCACTTTTCACTGTAATTGTCATAAGGTTGGTCTCTGCATCCTTAAGCATACCAGTGTCTTCACAGACGAAACAGGCTGAGGCCCAGTAATCTTGGCATTTCCAATAGTTGGTCTTAGAGACTACCAAGAAAGTGTTTTTTTAAGTATTATTCCATTGTGGTTTCAGCATTATTTTCAGAACCCGAGCAGGGTTCTCGCATTAGCATAAGAATCCTGCCTGGTAGTTGAGATTTCATGGTGGGGTGTCAGTGCAGGGCCCCTGTCAGCCCTGCCTTTGAGTTGTTTACCTCCAGTGTTGGAAAGTGCATAGTTGCGTGAGATGGGAAAAGTGTGGATCGTGCTTCAGATTTCATCCTGACACTTTGAAATGACCAGTGTGTTGGTAATTATTTGCCATTTCCATGGCGTTTGGCACCGTAATAGTCATGAGGTCGGTCTCTGCATCCTGAAGCCTATGATGCTTTTTGCAGAGAAACCTCTGCTGAGGCCCAGGTAACTTGCTATTTCCCATAGCTGGCACAGGAGCCTTGGAAGATAGGATTGTTTTCAGTATTATTTCACCATTTTTTCACCACTGTTTCAAGAACGGGAGCCCTTTTCCACCGTTAGCGGAAGAATCCTTCTTTGGAGATGAGATATTTTTCTGGGGTGGCAAGTGCAGGGCCTCTGTCAGTCCTGGGTTTGTTGGACTAGCGCCAGACATGAGAAGTGCGCCTTTGTGGGACAGGTGAATAGTGCTGATCCTGTTTCAGTCTAAAGACTGAAACAGGATCCGCACTTTTCACCGTTCCTTTCAGAATCATTTGATTCATCAGCTAGGAATGGCGAGTGCTTCTCCAGACCAATCGAAGGCTAGGCCAAAGTACCTCGATCTTTCCAAGAGGTGTGTGGCCCAACTTTTGGAAGAACCGCTAAGTGGAGAACTATTTGTTATTTTTCCGAAGCACTTTTCACCGTAATTGTCATAAGGTTGGTGTCTGCATCCTTAAGCATACCAGTGTCTTCACAGACGAAAAAGGCTGAAGCCCAGTAATCCTGGCATTTCCAATAGTTGGTCTTAGAGACTACCAAGAAAGTTTTCCTTTAAGTATTATTCCTTTGTCGTTTCAGCATTATTTTCAGAACCCGAGCAGGGTTCTCGTATTAGCATAAGAATCCTGCCTGGTAGTTGAGATTGCATGGTGGGGTGTAAGTGCAGGGCTTCTGTCAGCCCTGCCTTTGATTTGTTTACCTCCAGAGTTGGAAAGTGCATAGTTGCGTGAGATGGGAAAAGTGTGGATCGTGCTTCAGATTTCATCCTGACACTTGGAAATGACCAGTGTGTTGGTAATTATTTGCCATTTCCATGGCGTTTGGCACCGTAATAGTCATGAGGTCGGTCTCTGCATCCTGAATCCTATGATGCTTTTTGCAGAGAAACCTCTGCTGAGGCCCAGGTAACTTGCTATTTCCCATAGGTGGCACAGGAGCCTTGGAAGATACGATTGTTTTCAGTATTATTTCACCATTTTTTCACCACTGTTTCAAGAACGGGAGCCCTTTTCAACCGTTAGCGGAAGAATCCTTCTTTGGAGATGAGATATTTTTCTGGGGTGGCAAGTGCAGGGCCTCTGTCAGTCCTGGGTTTGTTGGACTAGCGCCAGACATGAGAAGTGCGCCTTTGTGGGAAAGGTGAATATTGCGGATCCTGTTTCAGTCTAAAGACTGAAACAGGATCTGCACTTTTCACCGTTCCTTTCAGAATCATTTGATTCATCAGCTACGAATGGCGATTCCTTCTCCAGACCAATCGAATGCTAGGCCAAGGTAACTCGATCTTTCCAAGAGGTGTGTGGCCCAACTTTTGAAAGAACCGCTAAGTGGAGAACTATTTGGTATTTCTCCTAAGCACTTTGCACCGTAATTGTCCTAAGGTTGGTCTCTGCGTCCTTAAGCATACCAGAGTTTTCACAGAGGAAACAGGCTGAGGCCTATTAATCTTGGCATTTCCAATAGTTGGTCCTAGAGACTACCAAGAAAGTGTTCTTTTAGGTATTATTCTGTTGTGGTTTCAGCATTATTTTCAGAACCCGAGCAGGGTTCTCATATTAGCATAAGAATCCTGCCTGGTAGTTGAGATTTCATGGTGGGGTGTAAGTGCGGGGCTTCTGTCAGCCCTGCCTTTGATTTGTTTACCTCCAGAGCTGGAAAGTGCATATTTGTGTGAGATGGGAAAAGTGCAGATCGTGCTTCAGATTTCATCCAGACACTTTGAAATGACCAGTGTGTTGGTAATTATTTGCCATTTCCATGGCGTTTGGCACCGTAATAGTCATGAGGTCGGTCTCTGCATCCTGAAGCCTATGATGCTTTTTGCAGAGAAACCTCTGCTGAGGCCCAGGTAACTTGCTATTTCCCATAGCTGGCACATTAGCCTTGGAAGATAGAATTGTTTTCAGTATTATTTCACCATTTTTTCACCACTGTTTCAAGAACGGGAGCCCTTTTCCACCGTTAGCGGAAGAATCTTTCTTTGGAGATGAGATATTTTTCTGGGGTGGCAAGTGCAGGGCCTCTGTCAGTCTTGGGTTTGTTGGACTAGCGCCAGACATGAGAAGTGCGCCTTTGTGGGACAGGTGAATAGTGCGGATCCTGTTTCAGTCTAAAGACTGAAACAGGATCCGCACTTTTCACCGTTCCTTTCAGAATCATTTGATTCATCAGCTAGGAATTGCGATTGCTTCTCCAGACCAATCGAAGGCTAGGCCAAAGTACCTCGATCTTTCCAAGAGGTGTGTGGCCCAACTTTTGAAAGAACCGCTAAGTGGAGAACTACTTGTTATTTTTCCGAAGCACTTTTCACCGTAATTGTCATAAGGTTTGTCTCTGCATCCTTAAGCATACCAGTGTCTTCACAGACGAAATAGGCTGAGGCCCAGTAATCTTGGCATTTCCAAAAGTTGGTCTTAGAGACTACCAAGAAAGTTTTCCTTTAAGTATTATTCCTTTGTCGTTTCAGCATTATTTTCAGAACCCGAGCAGGGTTCTCGTATTAGCATAAGAATCCTGCCTGGTAGTTGAGATTGCATGGTGGGGTGTAAGTGCGGGGCTTCTGTCAGCCCTGCCTTTGATTTGTTTACCTCCAGAGTTGGAAAGTGCATAGTTGCGTGAGATGGGAAAAGTGTGGATCGTGCTTCAGATTTCATCCAGACACTTTGAAATGACCAGTGTGTGGGTAATTATTTGCCATTTCCATGGCGTTTGGCACCGTAATAGTCATGAGGTCGGTCTCTGCATCCTGAAGCCTATGATGCTTTTTGCAGAGAAACCTCTGCTGAGGCCCAGGTAACTTGCTATTTCCCATAGATGGCACAGGAGCCTTGGAAGATAGGATTGTTTTCAGTATTATTTCACCATTTTTTCACCACTGTTTCAAGAACGGGAGCCCTTTTCAACCGTTAGCGGAAGAATCCTTCTTTGGAGATGAGATATTTTTCTGGGGTGGCAAGTGCAGGGCCTCTGTCAGTCTTGGGTTTGTTGAACTAGCGCCTGACATGAGAAGTGCGCCTTTGTGGGAAAGGTGAATATTGCGGATCCTGTTTCAGTCTAAAGACTGAAACAGGATCCGCACTTTTCACCGTTCCTTTCAGAATCATTTGATTCATCAGCTAGGAATGGCGATTGCTTCTCCAGACCAATCGAAGGCTAGGCCAAAGTACCTCGATCTATCCAAGACGTGTGGGGCCCAACTTTTGAAAGAACCGCTAAGTGGAGAACTATTTGGTATTTTTCCGAAGCACTTTTCACCGTAGTTGTCCTAAGGTTGGTCTCTGCATCCTTAAGCATACGAGAGTTTTCACAGACGAAACAGGCTGAGGCCCAGTAATCTTGGCATTTCCAATAGTTGGTCCTAGAGACTACCAAGAAAGTGTTTTTTTAGGTATTATTCCGTTGTGGTTTCAGCATTATTTTCAGAACCCGAGCAGGGTTCTCGCATTAGCATAAGAATCCTGCCTGGTAGTTGAGATTTCATGGTGGGGTGTAAGTGCGGGGCTTCTGTCAGCCCTGCCTTTGATTTGTTTACCTCCAGAGCTGGAAAGTGCATATTTGAGTGAGATGGGAAAAGTGTGGATCGTGCTTCAGATTTCATCCTGACACTTTGAAATGACCAGTGTGTTGGTAATTATTTGCCATTTCCATGGCGTTTGGCACCGTAATAGTCATGAGGTCGGTCTCTGCATCCTGAAGCCTATGATGGTTTTTGCAGAGAAACCTCTGCTGAGGCCCAGGTAACTTGCTATTTCCCATAGCTGGCACATTAGCCTTGGAAGATAGGATTGTTTTCAGTATTATTTCACCATTTTTTCACCACTGTTTCAAGAACGGGAGCCCTTTTCCACCGTTAGCGGAAGAATCTTTCTTTGGAGATGAGATATTTTTCTGGGGTGGCAAGTGCAGGGCCTCTGTCAGTCTTGGGTTTGTTGGACTAGCGCCAGACATGAGAAGTGAGCCTTTGTGGGACAGGTGAATAGTGCGGATCCTGTTTCAGTCTAAAGACTGAAACAGGATCCGCACTTTTCACCGTTCCTTTCAGAATCATTTGATTCATCAGCTAGGAATGGCGATTGCTTCTCCAGACCAATCGAAGGCTAGGCCAAAGTACCTCGATCTTTCCAAGAGGTGTGTGGCCCAACTTTTGAAAGAACCGCTAAGTGGAGAACTATTTGTTATTTTTCCGAAGCACTTTTCACCCTAATTGTCATAAGGTTTGTCTCTGCATCCTTAAGCACACCAGTGTCTTCACAGACGAAACAGGCTGAGGCCCAGTAATCTTGGCATTTCCAATAGTTGGTCCTAGAGACTACCAAGAATGTGTTTTTTTAAGTATTATTCCGTTGTGGTTTCAGCATTATTTTCAGAACCCGAACAGGGTTCTCGCATTAGCATAAGAATCCTGCCTGGTAGTTGAGATTTCTGGGTGGGGTGTAGGTGTGGGGCTTCTGTCAGCCCTGCCTTTGATTTGTTTACCTCCAGAGTTGGAAAGTGCATATTTGCGTGAGATGGGAAAAGTGTGGATCGTGCTTCAGATTTCATCCAGACACTTTGAAATGACCAGTGTGTTGGTAATTATTTGCCATTTCCATGGCGTTTGGCACGGTAATAGTCATGAGGTCGGTCTCTGCATCCTGAAGCCTATGATGCTTTTTGCAGAGAAACCTCTGCTGAGGCCCAGGTAACTTGCTATTTCCCATAGCTGGCACAGGAGCCTTGGAAGATAGGATTGTTTTCAGTATTATTTCACCATTTTTTCACCACTGTTTCAAGAACGGGAGCCCTTTTCAACCGTTAGCGGAAGAATCCTTCTTTGGAGATGAGATATTTTTCTGGGGTGGCAAGTGCAGGGCCGCTGTCAGTCCTGGGTTTGTTGGACTAGCGCCAGACATGAGAAGTGCGCCTTTGTGGGACAGGTGAATAGTGCGGATCCTGTTTCAGTCTAAAGACTGAAACAGGGTCCGCACTTTTCACCGTTCCTTTCAGAATCATTTGATTCATCAGCTAGGAATGGCGATTCCATCTCCAGACCAATCGAATGCTAGGCCAAGGTAACTCGATCTTTCCAAGAGGTGTGTGGCCCAACTTTTGAAAGAACCGCTAAGTGGAGAACTATTTGGTATTTTTCCTAAGCACTTTTCACCGTAATTGTCCTAAGGTTGGTCTCTGCGTCCTTAAGCATACCAGAGTTTTCACAGAGGAAACAGGCTGAGGCCCATTAATCTTGGCATTTCCAATAGTTGGTCCTAGAGACTACCAAGAAAGTGTTCTTTTAGGTATTATTCTGTTGTGGTTTCAGCATTATTTTCAGAACCAGAGCAGGGTTCTCGCATTAGCATAAGAATCCTGCCTGGTAGTTGAGATTTCATGGTGGGGTGTAAGTGCGGGGCTTCTGTCAGCCCTGCCTTTGATTTGTTTACCTCCAGAGCTGGAAAGTGCATATTTGAGTGAGATGGGAAAAGTGTGGATCGTGCTTCAGATTTCATCCTGACACTTTGAAATGACCAGTGTGTTGGTAATTATTTGCCATTTCCATGGCGTTTGGCACCGTAATAGTCATGAGGTCGGTCTCTGCATCCTGAAGCCTATGATGCTTTTTGCAGAGAAACCTCTGCTGAGGCCCAGGTAACTTGCTATTTCCCTTAGCCGGCACAGGAGCCTTGGAAGATAGGATTGTTTTCAGTATTAATTCACCATTTTTTCACCACTGTTTCAAGAACGGGAGCCCTTTTCAACCGTTAGCGGAAGAATCCTTCTTTGGAGATGAGATATTTTTCTGGGGTGGCAAGTGCAGGGCCTCTGTCAGTCCTGGGTTTGTTGGACTAGCGCCAGACATGAGAAGTGCGCCTTTGTGGGACAGGTGAATAGTGCGGATCCTGTTTCAGTCTAAAGACTGAAACAGGATCCGCACTTTTCACCGTTCCTTTCAGAATAATTTGATTCATCAGCTAGGAATGGCGATTGCTTCTCCAGACCAATCGAAGGCTAGGCCAAAGTAACTCGATCTTTCCAAGAGGTGTGTGGCCCAACTTTTGAAAGAACTGCTAAGTGGAGAATTATTTTTTATTTTTTTAAAGCACTTTTCAACATAATTGTCCTAAGGTTGTTCTCTGCATCCTTAAGCATACGAGAGTTTTCACAGAGGAAACAGGCTGAGGCCCAGTAATCTTGGCATTTCCAATAGTTGGTGCTAGAGACTACCAAGAAAGTGTTCCTTTAAGTATTATTCCATTGTGGTTTCAGCATTATTTTCAGTACCCGAGCAGGGTTCTCGCATTAGCATAAGAATCCTGCCTGGTAGTTGAGATTTCATGGTGGGGTGTAAGTGCGGGGCTTCTGTCAGCCCTGCCTTTGATTTGTTTACCTCCAGAGTTGGAAAGTGCATATTTGCGTGAGATGGGAAAAGTGTGGATCATGCTTCAGATTTCATCCTGACACTTTGAAATGACCAGTGTGTTGGTAATTATTTACCATTTCCATGACTTTTGGCACCGTAATAGTCATGAGGTCGGTCTCTGCATCCTGAAGCCTATGATGCTTTTTGCAGAGAAACCTCTGCTGAGGCCCAGGTAACTTGCTATTTCCCATAGGTGGCACAGGAGCCTTGGAAGATAGGATTGTTTTCAGTATTATTTCACCATTTTTTCACCACTGTTTCAAGAATGGGAGCCCTTTTCAACCGTTAGCGGAAGAATCCTTCTTTGGAGATGAGATATTTTTCTGGGGTGGCAAGTGCAGGGCCTCTGTCAGTCCTGGGTTTGTTGGACTAGCGCCAGACATGAGAAGTGCGCCTTTGTGGGACAGGTGAATAGTGCGGATCCTGTTTCAGTCTAAAGACTGAAACAGGATCCGCACTTTTCACCGTTCCTTTCAGAATCATTTGATTCATCAGCTAGGAATGGCGATTGCTTCTCCAGACCAATCGAAGGCTAGGCCAAAGTAACTCGATCTTTCCAAGTGGTGTGTGGCCCAACTTTTGAAAGAACTGCTAAGTGGAGAACTATTTGGTATTTTTCCGAAGCACTTTTCACCGTAATTGATATAAGGTTGGTCTCTGCATCCTTAAGCATACCACAGTTTTCACAGACGAAACAGGCTGAGGCCCATTAATCTTGGCATTTCCAATAGTTGGTCCTAGAGACTACCAAGAAAGTGTTTTTTTAAGTATTATTCCGTTGTGGTTTCAGCATTATTTTCAGAACCCGAGCAGGGTTCTCGCATTAGCATAAGAATCCTGCCTGGTAGTTGAGATTTCTGGGTGGGGTGTAGGTGTGGGGCTTCTGTCAGCCCTGCCTTTGATTTGTTTACCTCCAGAGTTGGAAAGTGCATAGTTGCGTGAGATGGGAAAAGTGTGGATCGTGCTTCAGATTTCATCCTGACACTTTGAAATGACCAGTGTGTTGGTAATTATTTGCCATTTCCATGGCGTTTGGCACCGTAATAGTCATGAGGTCGGTCTCTGCATCCTGAAGCCTATGATGCTTTTTGCAGAGAAACCTCTGCTGAGGCCCAGGTAACTTGCTATTTCCCATAGCTGGCACAGGAGCCTTGGAAGATAGGATTGTTTTCAGTATTATTTCACCATTTTTTCACCACTGTTTCAAGAACGGGAGACCTTTTCAACCGTTAGCGGAAGAATCCTTCTTTGGAGATGAGATATTTTTCTGGGGTGGCAAGTGCAGGGCCTCTGTCAGTCTTGGGTTTGTTGGACTAGCGCCAGACATGAGAAGTGCGCCTTTGTGGGACAGGTGAATAGTGCGGATCCTGTTTCAGTCTAAAGACTGAAACAGGATCCGCACTTTTCACCGTTCCTTTCAGAATCATTTGATTCATCAGCTAGGAATGGCGATTGCTTCACCAGACCAATCGAAGGCTAGGCCAAAGTAACTCGATCTTTCCAAGAGGTGTGTGGCCCAACTTTTGAAAGAACCGCTAAGTGGAGAACTATTTGTTATTTTTCCGAAGCACTTTTCACCGTAATTGTCATAAGGTTGGTGTCTGCATCCTTAAGCATACCAGTGTCTTCACAGACGAAAAAGGCTGAGGCCCAGTAATCTTGGCATTTCCAATAGTTGGTCTTAGAGACTACCAAGAAAGTTTTCCTTTAAGTATTATTCCTTTGTCGTTTCAGCATTATTTTCAGAACCCGAGCAGGGTTCTCGTATTAGCATAAGAATCCTGCCTGGTAGTTGAGATTGCATGGTGGGGTGTAAGTGCGGGGCTTCTGTCAGCCCTGCCTTTGATTTGTTTACCTCCAGAGTTGGAAAGTGCATAGTTGCGTGAGATGGGAAAAGTGTGGATCGTGCTTCAGATTTCATCCTGACACTTTGAAATGACCAGTGTGTGGGTAATTATTTGCCATTTCCATGGCGTTTGGCACCGTAATAGTCATGAGGTCGGTCTCTGCATCCTGAAGCCTATGATGCTTTTTGCAGAGAAACCTCTGCTGAGGCCCAGGTAACTTGCTATTTCCCATAGCTGGCACAGGAGCCTTGGAAGATAGGATTGTTTTCAGTATTATTTCACCATTTTTTCACCACTGTTTCAAGAACGGGAGCCCTTTTCAACCGTTAGCGGAAGAATCCTTCTTTGGAGATGAGATAATTTTCTGGGGTGGCAAGTGCAGGGCCGCTGTCAGTCCTGGGTTTGTTGGACTAGCGCCAGACATGAGAAGTGCGCCTTTGTGGGACAGGTGAATAGAGCGGATCCTGTTTCAGTCTAAAGACTGAAACAGGGTCCGCACTTTTCACCGTTCCTTTCAGAATCATTTGATTCATCAGCTAGGAATGGCGATTCCATCTCCAGACCAATCGAATGCTAGGCCAAGGTAACTCGATCTTTCCAAGAGGTGTGTGGCCCAACTTTTGAAAGAACCGCTAAGTGGAGAACTATTTGGTATTTTTCCTAAGCACTTTTCACCGTAATTGTCCTAAGGTTGGTCTCTGCATCCTTAAGCATACCAGAGTTTTCACAGAGGAAACAGGCTGAGGCCCATTAATCTTGGCATTTCCAATAGTTGGTCCTAGAGACTACCAAGAAAGTGTTCTTTTAGGTATTATTCTGTTGTGGTTTCAGCATTATTTTCAGAACCCGAGCAGGGTTCTCGCATTAGCATAAGAATCCTGCCTGGTAGTTGAGATTTCATGGTGGGGTGTAAGTGCGGGGCTTCTGTCAGCCCTGCCTTTGATTTGTTTACCTCCAGAGCTGGAAAGTGCATATTTGAGTGAGATGGGAAAAGTGTGGATCGTGCTTCAGATTTCATCCTGACACTTTGAAATGACCAGTGTGTTGGTAATTATTTGCCATTTCCATGGCGTTTGGCACCGTAATAGTCATGAGGTCGGTCTCTGCATCCTGAAGCCTATGATGCTTTTTGCAGAGAAACCTCTGCTGAGGCCCAGGTAACTTGCTATTTCCCATAGCTGGCACATTAGCCTTGGAAGATAGGATTGTTTTCAGTATTATTTCACCATTTTTTCACCACTGTTTCAAGAACGGGAGCCCTTTTCCACCGTTAGCGGAAGAATCTTTCTTTGGAGATGAGATATTTTTCTGGGGTGGCAAGTGCAGGGCCTCTGTCAGTCTTGGGTTTGTTGGACTAGCGCCAGACATGAGAAGTGCGCCTTTGTGGGACAGGTGAATAGTGCGGATCCTGTTTCAGTCTAAAGACTGAAACAGGATCCGCACTTTTCACCGTTCCTTTCAGAATCATTTGATTCATCAGCTAGGAATGGCGATTGCTTCTCTAGACCAATCGAAGGCTAGGCCAAAGTACCTCGATCTTTCCAAGAGGTGTGTGGCCCAACTTTTGAAAGAACCGCTAAGTGGAGAACTATTTGTTATTTTTCCGAAGCACTTTTCACCGTAATTGTCATAAGGTTTGTCTCTGCATCCTTAAGCACACCAGTGTCTTAACAGACGAAACAGGCTGAGGCCCATTAATCTTGGCATTTCCAATAGTTGGTCCTAGAGACTACCAAGAAAGTGTTTTTTTAAGTATTATTCCGTTGTGGTTTCAGCATTATTTTCAGAACCCGAGCAGGGTTCTCGCATTAGCATAAGAATCCTGCCTGGTAGTTGAGATTTCTGGGTGGGGTGTAGGTGTGGGGCTTCTGTCAGCCCTGCCTTTGATTTGTTTACCTCCAGAGTTGGAAAGTGCATATTTGCGTGAGATGGGAAAAGTGTGGATTGTGCTACAGATTTCATCCAGACACTTTGAAATGACCAGTGTGTTGGTAATTATTTGCCATTTCCATGGCGTTTGGCACCGTAATAGTCATGAGGTCGGTCTCTGCATCCTGAATCCTATGATGCTTTTTGCAGAGAAACCTCTGCTGAGGCCCAGGTAACTTGCTATTTCCCATAGCTGGCACAGGAGCCTTGGAAGATAGGATTGTTTTCAGTATTATTTCACCATTTTTTCACCACTGTTTCAAGACCGGGAGCCCTTTTCAACCGTTAGCGGAAGAATCCTTCTTTGGAGAGGAGATATTTTTCTGGGGTGGCAAGTGCAGGGCCTCTGTCAGTCCTGGGTTTGTTGGACTAGCGCCAGACATGAGAAGTGCGCCTTTGTGGGACAGGTGAATAGTGCGGATCCTGTTTCAGACTAAAGACTGAAACAGGATCGGCACTTTTCACCGTTCCTTTCAGAATCATTTGATTCATCAGCTAGGAATGGCGATTGCTTCTCCAAACCAATCGAAGGCTAGGCCAAAGTACCTCGGTCTTTCCAAGAGGTGTGTGGCCCAACTTTTGAAAGAACCGCTAAGTGGAGAACTTTTTGTTATTTTTCCGAAGCACTTTTCACCGTAATTGTCATAAGGTTGGTGTCTGCATCCTTAAGCATACCAGTGTCTTCACAGACGAAAAAGGCTGAGGCCCAGTAATCTTGGCATTTCCAATAGTTGGTCCTAGAGACTACCAAGAAAGTGTTCTTTTAAGTATTATTCCGTTGCGGTTTCAGCATTATTTTCAGTACCCGAGCAGGATTCTCGCATTAGCATAAGAATCCTGCCTGGGAGTTGAGATTTCATGGTGGGGTGTAAGTGCAGGGCTTCTGTCAGCCCTGCCTTTGATTTGTTTACCTCCAGAGTTGGAAAGTGCATATTTGCGTGAGATGGGAAAAGTGTGGATCGTGCTTCAGATTTCATCCTGACACTTTGAAATGACCAGTGTGTTGGTAATTATTTGCCATTTCCATGGCGTTTGGCACCGTAATAGTCATGAGGTCGGTCTCTGCATCCTGAAGCCTATGATGCTTTTTGCAGAGAAACCTCTGCTGAGGCCCAGGTAACTTGCTATTTCCCTTAGCCGGCACAGGAGCCTTGGAAGATAGGATTGTTTTCAGTATTAATTCACCATTTTTTCACCACTGTTTCAAGAACGGGAGCCCTTTTCAACCGTTAGCGGAAGAATCCTTCTTTGGAGATGAGATATTTTTCTGGGGTGGCAAGTGCAGGGCCTCTGTCAGTCCTGGGTTTGTTGGACTAGCGCCAGACATGAGAAGTGCCCCTTGTGGGACAGGTGAATAGTGCGGATCCTGTTTCAGTCTAAAGACTGAAACAGGATCCGCACTTTTCACCGTTCCTTTCAGAATAATTTGATTCATCAGCTAGGAATGGCGATTGCTTCTCCAGACCAATCGAAGGCTAGGCCAAAGTAACTCGATCTTTCCAAGAGGTGTGTGGCCCAACTTTTGAAAGAACTGCTAAGTGGAGAATTATTTTTTATTTTTTTGAAGCACTTTTCACCATAATTGTCCTAAGGTTGGTCTCTGCATCCTTAAGCATACGAGAGTTTTCACAGAGGAAACAGGCTGAGGCCCAGTAATCTTGGCATTTCCAATAGTTGGTGCTAGAGACTACCAAGAAAGTGTTCTTTTAAGTATTATTCCATTGTGGTTTCAGCATTATTTTCAGAACCCGAGCAGGGTTCTCGCATTAGCATAAGAATCCTGCCTGGTAGTTGAGATTTCATGGTGGGGTGTAAGTGCGGGGCTTCTGTCAGCCCTGCCTTTGATTTGTTTACCTCCAGAGTTGGAAAGTGCATATTTGCGTGAGATGGGAAAAGTGTGGATCGTGCTTCAGATTTCATCCAGACACTTGGAAATGACCAGTGTGTTGGTAATTATTTGCCATTTCCATGGCGTTTTGCACCGTAATAGTCATGAGGTCGGTCTCTGCATCCTGAAGCCTATGATGCTTTTTGCAGAGAAACCTCTGCTGAGGCCCAGGTAACTTGCTATTTCCCATAGCTAGCACAGGAGCCTTGGAAGATAGGATTTTTTCCAGTATTATTTCACCATTTTTTCACCACTGTTTTAAGAACGGGAGCCCTTTTCAACCGTTAGCGGAAGAATCCTTCTTTGGAGATGAGATATTTTTCTGGGGTGGCAAGTGCAGGGCCTCTGTCAGTCCTGGGTTTGTTGGACTAGCGCCAGACATGAGAAGTGCGCCCTGTGGGACAGGTGAATAGTGCGGATCCTGTTTCAGTCTAAAGACTGAAACAGGATCCGCACTTTTCACCGTTCCTTTCAGAATAATTTGATTCATCAGCTAGAAATGGCGATTGCTTCTCCAGACAAATCGAAGGCTAGGCCAAAGTAACTCGATCTTTCCAAGAGGTGTGTGGCCCAACTTTTGAAAGAACTGCTAAGTGGAGAACTATTTGGTATTTTTCCGAAGCACTTTTCACCGTAATTGATATAAGGTTGGTCTCTGCATCCTTAAGCATACCAGAGTTTTCACAGACGAAACAGGCTGAGGCCCAGTAATCTTGGCATTTCCAATAGTTGGTCCTAGAGACTACCAAGAAAGTGTTTTTTTAAGTATTATTCCATTGTGGTTTCAGCATTATTTTCAGAACCCGAGCAGGGTTCTCGCATTAGCATAAGAATCCTGCCTGGTAGTTGAGATTTCTGGGTGGGGTGTAAGTGCAGGGCTTCTGCCGGCCCTGCCTTTGATTTGTTTACCTCCAGAGTTGGAAAGTGCATATTGCGTGAGATGGGAAAAGTGTGGATCGTGATTCAGATTTCATCCTGACACTTTGAAATGACCAGTGTGTTGGTAATTATTTGCCATTTCCATGGCGTTTGGCACCGTAATAGTCATGAGGTCGGTCTCTCCATCCTGAAACCTATGATGCTTTTTGCAGAGAAACCTCTGCTGAGGCCCAGGTAACTTGCTATTTCCCATAGCTGGCACAGGAGCGTTGGAAGATAGGATTGTTTTCAGTATTATTTCACCATTTTTTCACCACTGTTTCAGGAACGGGAGCCCTTTTCAACCGTTAGCGAAAGAATCCTTCTTTGGAGATGAGATTTTTTCTGGGGTGGCAAGTGCAGGGCCGCTGTCAGTCCTGGGTTTGTTGGACTAGCGCCAGACATGAGAAGTGCGTCTTTGTAGGACAGGTGAATAGTGCGGATCCTGTTTCAGTCTAAAGACTGAAACAGGATCCGCACTGTTCACCGTTCCTATCAGAATCATTTGATTCATCAGCTAGGAATGGCGATTGCTTCTCCAGACCAATCGAAGGCTAGGCCAAAGTAACTCGATCTTTCCAAGAGGTGTGTGGCCCAACTTTTGAAAGAACCGCTAACTGGAGAACTTTTGGTATTTTTCCGAAGCACTTTTCACCGTAATTGTCCTAAGGTTGGTCTCTGCATCCTTAAGCATACCACAGTTTTCACAGACGAAACAGGCTGAGGCCCAGTAATCTTGGCATTTCCAATAGTTGGTCCTAGAGACTACCAAGAAAGTGTTTTTTTAAGTATTATTCCATTGTGGTTGCAGCATTATTTTCAGAACCCGAGCAGGGTTCTCGCATTAGCATAAGAAACCTGCCTGGTAGTTGAGATTTCTGGGTGCGGTGTAAGTGCGTGGCTTCTGTCAGCTCTGCCTTTGATTTGTTTATCTCCAGAGTTGGAAAGTGCATATTGCGTGAGATGGGAAAAGTGTGGATCGTGATTCAGATTTCATCCTGACACTTTGAAATGACCAGTGTGTTGGTAATTATTTGCCATTTCCATGGCGTTTGCCACCGTAATAGTCATGAGGTCGGTCTCTGCATCCTGAAGCCTATGATGCTTTTTGCAGAGAAAACTCTGCTGAGGCCCAGGTAACTTGCTATTTCCCATAGCTGGCACAGGAGCCTTGGAAGATAGGATTGTTTTGAGTATTATTTCACCATTTTTTCACCACTGTTTCAAGAACGGGAGCCCTTTTCAACCGTTAGCGGAAGAATCCTTCTTTGGAGATGAGATATTTTTCGGGGGTGGCAAGTGCAGGGCCTCTGTCAGTCCTGGGTTTGTTGGACTAGCGCCAGACATGAGAAGTGCGCCGTGTGGGACAGGTGAATAGTGCGGATCCTGTTTCAGTCTAAAGACTGAAACAGGATCCGCACTTTTCACCGTTCCTTTCAGAATAATTTGATTCATCAGCTAGGAATGGCGATTGCTTCTCCAGACCAATCGGAGGCTAGGCCAAAGTAACTCGATCTTGCCAAGAGGTGTGTGTCCTAACTTTTGAAAGAACGGCTAAGTGGAGAACTATTTGGTATTTTTCCGAAGCACTTTTCACCGTAATTGTCCTAAGGTTGGTCTCTGCATCCTAAGGCATACCAGAGTTTTCAAAAACGAAACAGGCTGAGGCCCATTAATCTTGGCATTTCCAATAGTTGGTCCTAGAGACTACCAAGAAAGTGTTCTTTTAAGTATTATTCCATTGTGGTTTCAGCATTATTTTCAGTACCCGAGCAGGGTTCTCGAATTAGCATAAGAATCCTGCCTGGTAGTTGAGATTTCATGGTGGGGTGTAAGTGCGGGGCTTCTGTCAGCCCTGCCTTTGATTTGTTTACCTCCAGAGTTGGAAAGTGCATATTTGCGTGAGATGGGAAAAGTGTGGATCGTGCTTCAGATTTCATCCTGACACTTTGAAATGACCAGTGTGTTGGTAATTATTTGCCATTTCCATGGCGTTTGGCCCCGTAATAGTCATGAGGTCGGTCTCTGCATCCTGAAGGCGATGATGCTTTTTGGAGAGAAACCTCTGCTGAGGCCCAGGTAACTTGCTATTTCCCATAGCTGGCACAGGAGCCTTGGAAGATAGGGTTGTTTTCAGTATTATTTCACCATTTTTTCACCACTGTTTCAAGAACGGGAGCCCTTTTCAACCGTTAGCGGAAGAATCCTTCTTTGGAGATGAGATATTTTTCTGGGGTGGCAAGTGCAGGGCCTTTGTCAGTCCTGGGTTTGTTGGACTAGCGCCAGACATGAGAAGTGCGCCTTTGTGGGACAGGTGAATAGTGCGGATCCTGTTTCAGACTAAAGACTGAAACAGGATCCGCACTTTTCACCGTTCCTTTCAGAATCATTTGATTCATCAGCTAGGAATGGCGATTGCTTCTCCAGACCAATCGAAGGCTAGGCCAAAGTAACTCGATCTTTCCTAGAGGTGTGTGGCCCAACTTTTGAAAGAACCGCTAAGTGGAGAACTATTTGGTATTTTTACGAAGCACTTTTCACCGTAATTGTCATAAGGTTGGTCTCTGCATCCTTAAGCATACGAGAGTTTTCACAGACGAAACAGGCTGAGGCCCAGTAATCTTGGCATTTCCAATAGTTGGTCCTAGAGACTACCAATAAAGTGTTTTTTTTAAGTATTATTCCATTGTGGTTTCAGCATTATTTTCAGAACCCAAGCAGGGTTCTCGCATTAGCATAAGAATCCTGCCTGGTAGTTGAGATTTCATGGTGGGGTGTAAGTGCTGGGCTTCTGTGAGCCCTGCCTTTGATTTGTTTACCTCCAGAGTTGGAAAGTGCATATTTGCGTGAGATGGGAAAAGTGTGGATCGTGCTTCAGATTTCATCCTGACACTTTGAAATGACCAGTGTGTTGGTAATTATTTGCCATTTCCATGGCGTTTAGCACCGTAATAGTCATGAGGTCGGTCTCTGCATCCTGAAGCCTAGGATGGTTTTTGCAGAGAAACCTCTGCTGAGGCCCAGGTGACTTGCTATTTCCCATAGGTGGCACAGGAGCCTTGGAAGATAGGATTGTTTTCAGTATTATTTCACCATTTTTTCACCACTGTTTCAAGAACGGGAGCCCTTTTGAACCGTTAGCGGAAGAATCCTTCTTTGGAGATGAGATATTTTTCTGGGGTGGCAAGTGCAGGGCCTCTGTCAGTCCTGGGTTTGTTGGACTAGCGCCAGACATGAGAAGTGCGCCTTTGTAGGACAGGTGAATAGTGCGGATCCTGTTTCAGTCTAAAGACTGAAACAGGATCCGCACTTTTCCCCGTTACTTTCAGAATCATTTGATTCATCAGCAGGGAATGGCGATTGCTTCTCCAGACCAATCGAAGGCTAGGCCAAAGTAACTCGATCTTTCCAAGAGGTGTGTGGCTCAACTTTTGAAAGAACCGCTAAGTGGAGAACTATTTGGTATTTTTCCGAAGCACTTTTCATCGTAATTGATATAAGGTTGGTCTCTGCATCCTTAAGCATACCAGAGTTTTCACAGACGAAACAGGCTGAGGCCCAGTAATCTTGGCATTTCCAATAGTTGGTCCTAGAGACTACCAAGAAAGTGTTTTTTTAAGTATTATTCCATTGTGGTTTCAGCATTATTTTCAGAACCCGAGCAGGGTTCTCGCATTAGCATAAGAATCCTGCCTGGTAGTTGAGATTTCTGGGTGGGGTGTAAGTGCAGGGCTTCTGCCGGCCCTGCCTTTGATTTGTTTACCTCCAGAGTTGGAAAGTGCATATTGCGTGAGATGGGAAAAGTGTGGATCGTGCTTCAGATTTCATCCTGACACTTGGAAATGACCAGTGTGTTGGTAATTATTTGCCATTTCCATGTTGTTTGGCACCGTAATAGTCATGAGGTCGGTCTCTGCATCCTGAAGCCTATGATGCTTTTTGCAGAGAAACCTCTGCTGAGGCCCAGGTAACTTGCTATTTCCCATAGCTGGCACAGGAGCGTTGGAAGATAGGATTGTTTTCAGTATTATTTCACCATATTTTCACCACTGTTTCAAGAACGGGAGCCCTTTTCAATCGTTAGCGAAAGAATCCTTCTTTGGAGATGAGATATTTTTCTGGGGTGGCAAGTGCAGGTCCTCTGTCAGTCCTGGGTTTGTTGGACTAGCGCCAGACATGAGAAGTGCGCCCTGTGGGACAGGTGAATAGTGCGGATCCTGTTTCAGTCTAAAGACTGAAACAGGATCCGCACTTTTCACCGTTCCTTTCAGAATAATTTGATTCATCAGCTAGGAATGGCGATTGCTTCTCCAGACAAATCGAAGGCTAGGCCAAAGTAACTCGATCTTTCCAAGAGGTGTGTGGCCCAACTTTTGAAAGAACCGCTAACTGGAGAACTTTTGGTATTTTTCCGAAGCACTTTTCACCGTAATTGTCCTAAGGTTGGTCTCTGCATCCTTAAGCATACCACAGTTTTCACAGACGAAACAGGCTGAGGCCCAGTAATCTTGGCATTTCCAATAGTTGGTCCTAGAGACTACCAAGAAAGTGTTTTTTTAAGTATTATTCCATTGTGGTTTCAGCATTATTTTCAGAACCCGAGCAGGGTTCTCGCATTAGCATAAGAATCCTGCCTGGTAGTTGAGATTTCTGGGTGCGGTGTAAGTGCGTGGCTTCTGTCAGCTCTGCCTTTGATATGTTTATCTCCAGAGTTGGAAAGTGCATATTGCGTGAGATGGGAAAAGTGTGGATCGTGATTCAGATTTCATCCTGACACTTTGAAATGACCACTGTGTTGGTAATTATTTGCCATTTCCATGGCGTTTGGCACCGTAATAGTCATGAGGTCGGTCTCTGCATCCTGAAGCCTATGATGCTTTTTGCAGAGAAACCTCTGCTGAGGCCCAGGTAACTTGCTATTTCCCATAGCTGGCACAGGAGCCTTGGAAGATAGGATTGTTTTGATTATTATTTCACCATTTTTTCACCACTGTTTCAAAAACGGGAGCCCTATTCAACCGTTAGCGGAAGAATCCTTCTTTGGAGATGAGATATTTTTCTGGGGTGGCAAGTGCAGGGCCTCTGTCAGTCCTGGGTTTGTTGGACTAGCGCCAGACATGAGAAGTGCGCCGTGTGGGACAGGTGAACAGTGCGGATCCTGTTTCAGTCTAAAGACAGAAACAGGATCCGCACTGTTCACCGTTCCTTTCAGAATAATTTGATTCATCAGCTAGGAATGGCGATTGCTTCTCCAGACCAATCGAAGGCTAGGCCCAAGTAACTCGATCTTGCCAAGAGGTGTGTGTCCTAACTTTTGAAAGAACGTCTAAGTGGAGAACTATTTGGTATTTTCCGAAGCACTTTTCACCGTAATTGTCCTAAGGTTGGTCTCTGCATCCTAAAGCATACCAGAGTTTTCAAAAACGAAACAGGCTGAGGCCCATTAATCTTGGCATTTCCAATAGTTGGTCCTAGAGACTACCAAGAAAGTGTTCTTTTAAGTATTATTCCATTGTGGTTTCAGCATTATTTTCAGTACCCGAGCAGGGTTCTCGCATTAGCATAAGAATCCTGCCTGGTAGTTGAGATTTCATGGTGGGGTGTAAGTGCGGGGCTTCTGTCAGCCCTGCCTTTGATTTGTTTACCTCCAGAGTTGGAAAGTGCATATTTGCGTGAGATGGGAAAAGTGTGGATCGTGCTTCAGATTTCATCCTGACACTTTGAAATGACCAGTGTGTTGGTAATTATTTGCCAATTCCATGGCGTTTGGCCCCGTAATAGTCATGAGGTCGGTCTCTGCATCCTGAAGCCTATGATGCTTTTTGCAGAGAAACCTCTGCTGAGGCCCAGGTAACTTGCTATTTCCCATAGCAGGCACAGGAGCCTTGGAAGATAGGATTGTTTTCAGTATTATTTCACCATTTTTTCACCACTGTTTCAAGAACGGGAGCCCTTTTCAACCGTTAGCGGAAGAATCCTTCTTTGGAGATGAGATATTTTTCTGGGGTGGCAAGTTTAGGGCCTTTCTCAGTCCTGGGTTTGTTGGACTAGCGCCAGACATGAGAAGTGCGCCTTTGTGGGACAGGTGAATAGTGCGGATCCTGTTTCAGACTAAAGACTGAAACAGGATCCGCACTTTTCACCGTTCCTTTCAGAATCATTTGATTCATCAGCTAGGAATGGCGATTGCTTCTCCAGACCAAT
This sequence comes from Lemur catta, assembly GCF_020740605.2. Taxonomy (NCBI): domain Eukaryota; kingdom Metazoa; phylum Chordata; class Mammalia; order Primates; family Lemuridae; genus Lemur; species Lemur catta. Next base: position 450,236 of record NW_025423738.1, read on the forward strand.
CGAAGGCTAGGCCAAAGTAACTCGATCTTTCCAAGAGGTGTGTGGCCCAACTTTTGAAAGAACCGCTAAGTGGAGAACTATTTGGTATTTTTCCGAAGCACTTTTCACCGTAATTGTCCTAAGGTTGGTCTCTGCATCCTTAAGCATACCACAGTTTTCACAGACGAAACAGGCTGAGGCCCATTAATCTTGGCATTTCCAATAGTTGGTCCTAGAGACTACCAAGAAAGTGTTTTTTTAAGTATTATTCCATTGTGGTTTCAGCATTATTTTCAGAACCCGAGCAGGGTTCTCGCATTAGCATAAGAATCCTGCCTGGTAGTTGAGATTTCTGGGTGGGGTGTAAGTGCGGGGCTTCTGTCAGCCCTGCCTTTGATTTGTTTACCTCCAGAGTTGGAAAGTGCATATTTGCGTGAGATGGGAAAAGTGTGGATCGTGCTTCAGATTTCATCCTGACACTTTGAAATGACCAGTGTGTTGGTAATTATTTGCCATTTCCATGGCTTTTGGCACCGTAATAGTCATGAGGTCGGTCTCTGCATCCTGAAGCCTATGATGCTTTTTGCAGAGAAACCTCTGCTGAGGCCCAGGTAACTTGCTGTTTCCCATAGCTGGCACAGGAGCCTTGGAAGATAGGATTGTTTTCAGTATTATTTCACCATTTTTTCACCACTGTTTCAAGAACGGGAGCCCTTTTCAACCGTTAGCGGAGGAATCCTTCTTTGGAGATGAGATATTTTTCTGGGGTGGCAAGTGCAGGGCCTCTGTCAGTCCTGGGTTTGTTGGACTAGCGCCAGACATGAGAAGTGCGCCTTTGTGGGACAGGAAACAGGATCCGCACTTTTCACCGTTCCTTTCAGAATCATTTAATTCATCAGCTAGGAATGGCGATTGCTTCTCCAGACCAATCGAAGGCTAGGCCAAAGTAACTCGATCTTTCCAAGAGGTGTGTGGCTCAACTTTTGAAAGAACCGCTAAGTGGAGAACTATTTGGTATTTTTCCGAAGCACTTTTCATCCTAATTGATATAAGGTTGGTCTCTGCATCCTTAAGCATACCAGAGTTTTCACAGACGAAACAGGCTGAGGCCCAGTAATCTTGGCATTTCCAATAGTTGGTCCTAGAGACTACCAAGAAAGTGTTTTTTTAAGTATTATTCCATTGTGGTTTCAGCATTATTTTCAGTACCCGAGCAGGGTTCTCGCATTAGCATAAGGATCCTGCCTGGTAGTTGAGATTTCATGGTGGGGTGTAAGTGCGGGGCTTCTGTCAGCCCTGCCTTTGATTTGTTTACCTCCAGAGTTGGAAAGTGCATATTGCGTGAGATGGGAAAAGTGTGGATCGTGCTTCAGATTTCATCCTGACACTTTGAAATGACCAGTGTGTTGGTAATTATTTGCCATTTCCATGGCGTTTGGCACCGTAATAGTCATGAGGTCGGTCTCTGCATCCTGAAGCCTATGATGCTTTTTGCAGAGAAACCTCTGCTGAGGCCCAGGTAACTTGCTGTTTCTCATAGCTGGCACAGGAGCCTTGGAAAATAGGATTGTTTTCAGTATTATTTCACCATTTTTTCACCACTGTTTCAAGAACGGGAGCCCTTTTCAACCGTTAGCAGAAGAATCCTTCTTTGGAGATGAGATATTTTTCTGGGCTGGCAAGTGCAGGGCCTCTGTCAGTCCTGGGTTTGTTGGACTAGCGCCAGACATGAGAAGTGCGCCTTTGTGGGACAGGTGAATAGTGTGGATCCTGTTTCAGTCTAAAGACTGAAACAGGATCCGCACTGTTCACCGTTCCTTTCAGAATCATTTGATTCATCAGCTAGGAATGGCGATTGCTTCTCCAGACCAATCGAAGGCTAGGCCAAAGTAACTCGATCTTTCCAAGAGGTGTGTGGCCCAACTTTTGAAAGAACTGCTAAGTGGAGAACTATTTGGTATTTTTCCGAAGCACTTTTCACCGTAATTGTCCTAAGGTTGGTCTCTGCATCCTTAAGCATACCAGTGTTTTCACAGACGAAACAGGCTGAGGCCCATTAATCTTGGCTTTCCAATAGTTGGTCCTAGAGACTACCAAGAAAGTGTTTTTTTAAGTATTATTCCATTGTGGTTTCAGCATTATTTTCAGAACCCGAGCAGGGTTCTCGCATTAGCGTAAGAATCCTGCCGGGTAGTTGAGATTTCTGGGTGCGGTGTAAGTGCGTGGCTTCTGTCAGCTCTGCCTTTGATTTGTTTACCTCCAGAGTTGGAAAGTGCATATTGCGTGAGATGGGAAAAGTGTGGATCGTGATTCAGATTTCATCCTGACACTTTGAAATGACCAGTGTGTTGGTAATTATTTGCCATTTCCATGGCGTTTGGCACCGTAATAGTCATGAGGTCGGTCTCTGCATCCTGAAGCCTATGATGCTTTTTGCAGAGAAACCTCTGCTGAGGCCCAGGAAACTTGCAGTTTCCCATTGCTGGCAGAGGAGCCTTGGAAGATAGGATTGTTTTCAGTATTATTTCACCATTTTTTCACCACTGTTTCAAGAATGGGAGCCCTTTTCAACCGTTATCGGAAGAATCCTTCTTTGGAGATGAGATATTTTTCTGGGGTGGCAAGTGCAGGGCTTCTGTCAGTCCTGGGTTTGTTGGACTAGCGCCAGACATGAGAAGTGCGCCCTGTGGGACAGGTGAATAGTGCGGATCCTGTTTCAGTCTAAAGACTGAAACAGGATCCGCACTTTTCACCGTTCCTATCAGAATCATTTGATTCATCAGCTAGGAATGGCGATTGCTTCTCCAGACCAATCGAAGGCTAGGCCAAAGTAACTCGATCTTTCCAAGAAGTGTGTGGCCCAACTTTTGAAAAAACCGCTAACTGGAGAACTTTTGGTATTTTTCCGAAGCACTTTTCACCGAAATTGTCCTAAGGTTGGTCTCTGCATCCTTAAGCATACCAGAGTTTTCAAAGACGAAACTGGCTGAGGCCCATTAATCTTGGCATTTCCAATAGTTGGTCCTAGAGACTACCAAGAAAGTGTTCTTTTAAGTAATATTCCGTTGTGGTTTCAGCATTATTTTCAGTAACCGAGCAGGGTTCTCGCATTAGCATAAGAATCCTGCCTGGTAGTTGAGATTTCTGTGTGGGGTGTAAGTGCGGGGCTTCTGTCAGCCCTGCCTTGATTTGTTTACCTCCAGAGTTGGAAAGTACATATTGCGTGAGATGGGAAAAGTGTGGATCGTGCTTCAGATTTCATCCTGACACTTTGAAATGACCAGTGTGTTGGTAATTATTTGCCATTTCCATGGCGTTTGGCACCGTAATAGTCATGAGGTCGGTCTCTGCATCCTGAAGCCTATGATGCTTTTTGCAGAGAAACCTCTGCTGAGGCCCAGGTAACTTGCTATTTCCCATAGCCGGCACAGGAGCCTTGGAAGATAGGATTGTTTTCAGTATTATTTCACCATTTTTTCACCACTGTTTTAAGAACGGGAGCCCTTTTCCACCGTTAGCGGAAGAATCCTTCTTTGGAGATGAGATATTTTTCTGGGGTGGCAAGTGCAGGGCCTCTGTCAGTGCTGGGTTTGTTGGACTAGCGCCAGACATGAGAAGTGCGCCTTTGTGGGACAGGTGAACAGTGCGGATCCTGTTTCAGTCTAAAGACTGAAACAGGATCCGCACTTTTCACCGTTCCTTTCAGAATCATTTGATTCATCAGCTAGGAATGGCGATTGCTTCACCAGACCAATCGAAGGCTAGGCCAAAGTAACTCGATCTTTCCAAGAGGTGTGTGGCCCAACTTTTGAAAGAACTGCTAAGTGGAGAACTATTTGGTATTTTTCCGAAGCACTTTTCACCGTAATTGTCCTAAGGTTGGTCTCTGCATCCTTAAGCATACCAGAGTTTTCAAAGACGAAACAGGCTGAGGCCCATTAATCTTGGCATTTCCAATAGTTGGTCCTAGAGACTACCAAGAAAGTGTTCTTTTAAGTATTATACCTTTGTGGTTTCAGCATTATTTTCAGTACCCGAGCAGGGTTCTCGCATTAGCATAAGGATCCTGCCTGGTAGTTGAGATTTCATGGTGGGGTGTATGTGCGGGGCTTCTGTCAGCCCTGCCTTTGATTTGTTTACCTCCAGAGTTGGAAAGTGCATATTTGCGTGAGATGCGAAAAGTGTGGATCGTGCTTCAGATTTCATCCTGACACTTTGAAATGACCAGTGTTTTGGTAATTATTTGCCATTTCCATGGCGTTTGGCACCGTAATAGTCATGAGGTCGGTCTCTGCATCCTGAAGCCTATGATGCTTTTTGCAGAGAAACCTCTGCTGAGGCCCAGGTAACTTGCTGTTTCCCATAGCTGGCACAGGAGCCTTGGAAGATAGGATTGTTTTCAGTATTATTTCACCATTTTTTCACCACTGTTTCAAGAACGGGAGCCCTTTTCAACCGTTAGAGGAAGAATCCTTCTTTGGAGATGAGATATTTTTCTGGGGTGGCAAGTGCAGGGCCTCTGTCAGTCCTGGGTTTGTTGGACTAGCGCCAGACATGAGAAGTGCGTCTTTGTAGGACAGGTGAATAGTGCGGATCCTGTTTCAGTCTAAAGACTGAAACAGGATCCGCACTGTTCACCGTTCCTATCAGAATCATTTGATTCATCAGCTAGGAATGGCGATTGCTTCTCCAGACCAATCGAAGGCTAGGCCAAAGTAACTCGATCTTTCCAAGAGGTGTGTGGCCCAACTTTTGAAAGAACCGCTAACTGGAGAACTTTTGGTATTTTTCCGAAGCACTTTTCACCGTAATTGTCCTAAGGTTGGTCTCTGCATCCTTAAGCATACCACAGTTTTCACAGAAGAAACAGGCTGAGGCCCAGTAATCTTGGCATTTCCAATAGTTGGTCCTAGAGACTACCAAGAAAGTGTTTTTTTAAGTATTATTCCATTGTGGTTTCAGCATTATTTTCAGAACCCGAGCAGGGTTCTCGCATTAGCATAAGAATCCTGCCTGGTAGTTGAGATTTCTGGGTGCGGTGTAAGTGCGTGGCTTCTGTCAGCTCTGCCTTTGATTTGTTTATCTCCAGAGTTGGAAAGTGCATATTGCGTGAGATGGGAAAAGTGTGGATCGTGCTTCAGATTTCATCCTGACACTTTGAAATGACCAGTGTGTTGGTAATTATTTGCCATTTCCATGGCGTTTGGCACCGTAATAGTCATGAGGTCGGTCTCTGCATCCTGAAGCCTATGATGCTTTTTGCAGAGAAACCTCTGCTGAGGCCCAGGTAACTTGCTATTTCCCATAGCTGGCACAGGAGCCTTGGAAGATAGGATTGTTTTCAGTATTATTTCACCATTTTTTCACCACTGTTTCAAGAACGGGAGCCCTTTTCAACCGTTAGCGGTAGAATCCTTCTTTGGAGATGAGATATTTTTCTGGGGTGGCATGTGCAGGGCCTCTGTCAGTCCTGGGTTTGTTGGACTAGCGCCAGACATGAGAATTGCGCCTTTGTGGGACAGGTGAATAGTGCGGATCCTGTTTCAGTCTAAAGACTGAAACAGGATCCGCACTTTTCACCGTTCCTTTCAGAATCATTGGATTCATCAGCTAGGAATGGCGATTGCTACTGCAGAACAATCGAAGGCTAGGCCAAAGTACCTCGATCTTTCCAAGAGGTGTGTGGCCCAACTTTTGAAAGAACCGCTAAGTGGAGAACTATTTGGTATTTTTCCGAAGCACTTTTCACCGTAGTTGTCATAAGGTTGGTCTCTGCATCCTTAAGCATACGAGTGTTTTCACAGACGAAACAGGCTGAGGCCCAGTAATCTTGGCATTTCCAATAGTTTGTCCTAGAGACTACCAAGAAAGTGTTCTTTAAAGTATTATTCCGTTGTGGTTTCAGCATTATTTTCAGAACCCGAGCAGGGTTCTCGCATTAGCATAAGAATCCTGCCTGGTAGTTGAGATTTCTGGGTGGGGTATAAGTTGGGGGCTTCTGTCAGCCCTGCCTTTGTTTTGTTTACCTCCAGAGTTGGAAAGTGCATAGTTGCGTGAGATGGGAAAAGTGTGGATCGTGCTTCAGATTTCATCCTGACACTTTGAAATGACCAGTGTGTTGGTAATTATTTGCCATTTCCATGGCGTTTGGCCCCGTAATAGTCATGAGGTCGGTCTCTGCATCCTGAAGCCTATGATGCTTTTTGCAGAGAAACCTCTGCTGAGGCCCAGGTAACTTGCTGTTTCCCATAGCTGGCACAGGAGCCTTGGAAGATAGGATTGTTTTCAGTATTATTTCACCATTTTTTCACCACTGTTTCAAGAACGGGAGCCCTTTTCAACCGTTAGCGGAAGAATCCTTCTTTGGAGATGAGATATTTTTCTGGGGTGGCAAGTGCAGGTCCTCTGTCAGTCCTGGGTTTGTTGGACTAGCGCAGACATGAGAAGTGCGCCTTTGTGGGACAGGTGAATAGTGCGGATCCTGTTTCAGTCTAAAGACTGAAACAGGATCCGCACTTTTCACCGTTCCTTTCAGAATCATTTGATTCATCAGCTAAGAATGGTGATTGCTTCTCCAGACCAATCGAAGGCTAGGCCAAAGTAACTCGATCTTTCCAAGAGGTGTGTGGCCCAACTTTTGAAAGAACCGCTAAGTGGAGAACTATTTGTTATTTTTCCGAAGCACTTTTCACCGTAATTGTCATAAGGTTGGTCTCTGCATCCTTAAGCATACCAGTGTCTTCACAGACGAAACAGGCTGAGGCCCAGTAATCTTGGCATTTCCAATAGTTGGTCCTAGAGACTACCAAGAAAGTGTTCTTTTAATATTATTCCTTTGTGGTTTCAGCATTATTTTCAGTACCCGAGCAGGGTTCTCCCATTAGCATAAGAATCCTGCCTGGTAGTTGAGATTTCTGGGTGGGGTGTAAGTCCAGGGCTTCTGTCAGCCCTGCCTTTGATTTGTTTACCTCCAGAGTTGGAAAGTGCATACTTGCGTGAGATGGGAAAAGTGTGGATCGTGCTTCAGATTTCATCCTGACACTTTGAAATGACCAGTGTGTTGGTAGTTATGTGCCATTTCCATGGCGTTTGGCACCGTAATAGTCATGAGGTCGGTCTCTGCCTCCTGAAGCCTATGATGCTTTTTGCAGAGAAACCTCTGCTGAGGCCCAGGTAACTTGCTATTTCCCATAGCTGGCACAGGAGCCTTGGAAGATAGGATTGTTTTCAGTGTTATTTCACCATTTTTTCACCACTGTTTTAAGAACGGGAGCCCTTTTCAACCGTTAGCGGAAGAATCCTTCTTTGGAGATGAGATATTTTTCTCGGGTGGCAAGTGCAGGGCCTCTGTCAGTCCTGGGTTTGTTGGACTAGCGCCAGACATGAGAAGTGCGCCTTTGTGGGACAGGTGAATAGTGCGGATCCTGTTTCTGTCTAAAGACTGAAACAGGATCCGCACTTTTCACCGTTCCTTTCAGAATAATTTGATTCATCAGCTAGGAATGGCGATTGCTTCTCCAGACCAATCGAAGGCTAGGCCAAAGTAACTCGATCTTTCCAAGAGGTGTGTGGCCCAACTTTTGAAAGAACCGCTAAGTGGAGAACTATTTGTTATTTTTCCGAAGCACTTTTCACCGTAATTGTCATAAGGTTGGTCTCTGCATCCTTGAGCATACCAGTGTCTTCACAGACGAAACAGGCTGAGGCCCAGTAATCTTGGCATTTCCAATAGTTGGTCATAGAGACTACCAAGAAAGTGTTTTTTTAAGTATTATTCCTTTGTGGTTTCAGCATGGTTTTCAGAACCCGAGCAGGGTTCTCGCATTAGCATAAGAATCCTGCCTGGTAGTTGAGATTTCATGGTGGGGTGTAAGTGCGGGCCTTCTGTCAGCCCTGCCTTTGATTTGTTTACCTCCAGAGTTGGAAAGTGCATAGTTACGTGAGATGGGAAAAGTGTGGATCGTGCTTCACATTTCATCCTGACACTTTTAAATGACCAGTGTGTTGGTAATTATTTGCCATTTCCATGGCGTTTGGCACCGTAATAGTCATGAGGTCGGTCTCTGCATCCTGAAGCCTATGATGCTTTTTGCAGAGAAACCTCTGCTGAGGCCCAGGTAACTTGCTATTTCCCATAGCTGGCACAGGAGCCTTGGAAGATAGGATTGTTTTCAGTATTATTTCACCATTTTTTCACCACTGTTTCAAGAACGGGAGCCCTTTTCAACCGTTAGCGGAATAATCCTTCTTTGGAGATGAGATATTTTTCTGGGGTGGCAAGTGCAGGGCCTCTGTCAGTCCTGGGTTTGTTGGACTAGCGCAGACATGAGAAGTGCGCCTTTGTGGGACAGGTGAATAGTGCGGATCCTGTTTCAGTCTAAAGACTGAAACAGGATCCACACTTTTCACCGTTCCTTTCAGAATCATTTCATTCATCAGCTAAGAATGACGATTGCTTCTCCAGACCAATCGAAGGCTAGGCCAAAGTAACTCGATCTTTCCAAGAGGTGTGTGGCCCAACTTTTGAAAGAACTGCTAAGTGGAGAACTATTTGGTATTTTTCCGAAGCACTTTTCACCGTAATTGTCATAAGGTTGGTCTCTGCATCCTTAAGCAGACGAGAGTTTTCACAGATGAAACAGGCTGAGGCCCAGTAATCCTGGCATTTCCAATAGTTGGTCCTGGTGACTACTAAGAAAGTGTTTTTTTAAGTAGTATTCCATTGTGGTTTCAGCATGGTTTTCAGAACCCGAGCAGAGTTCTTGCATTAGCATAAGAATCCTGCCTGGTAGTTGAGATTTCATGGTGGGGTGTAAGTGCGGGGCTTCTGTCAGCCCTGCCTTTGATTTGTTTACCTCCAGAGTTGGAAAGTGCATAGGTTCGTGAGATGGGAAAAGTGTGGTCGTGCTTCAGATTTCATCCTGACACTTTGAAATGACCAGTGTGTTGGTAATTATTTGCCATTTCCATGGCGTTTGGCACCCTAAGAGTCATGAGGTCGGTCTCTGCATCCTGAAGCCTATGATGCTTTTTGCAGAGAAACCTCTGCTGAGGCCCAGGTAACTTGCTATTTCCCATAGCTGGCACAGGAGCCTTGGAAGATAGGATTGTTTTCAGTATTATTTCACCATTTTTTGACCACTGTTTCAAGAACGGGAGCCCTTTTCAACCGTTAGCGGAAGAATCCTTCTTTGGAGATGAGATATTTTTCTGGGGTGGCAAGTGCAGGGCCTCTGTCAGTCCTGGGTTTGTTGGACTAGCGCCAGACATGAGAAGTGCGCCTTTGTGGGACAGGTGAATAGTGCGGATCCTGTTTCAGTCTAAAGACTGAAACAGGATCCGCACTTTTCACCGTTCCTTTCAGAATCATTTGATTCATCAGCTAGGAATGGCGATTGCTTCTCCAGACCAATCGAAGGCTAGGCCAAAGTAACTCGATCTTTCCAAGAGGTGTGTGGCCCACCTTTTGAAAGAACCGCTAAGTGGAGAACTATTTGGTATTTTTCCTAAGCACTTTTCACCGTCATTGTCCTAAGGTTGGTCTCTGCATCCTTAAGCATACCAGAATTTTCACAGACGAAACAGGCTGAGGCCCATTAATCTTGGCATTTCCAATAGTTGGTCCTAGAGACTACCAAGAAAGTGTTCTTTTAAGTATTATTCTGTTGTGGTTTCAGCATTATTTTCAGAACCAGAGCAGGGTTCTCCCATTAGCATAAGAATGCTGCCTGGTAGTTGAGATTTCTGGGTGGGGTGTAAGTGTGAGGCTTCTGTCAGCCCTGCCTTTGATTTGTTTACCTCCAGAGTTGGAAAGTGCATATTTGCGTGAGATGGGAAAAGTGTGGATCGTGCTTCAGATTTCATCCAGACACTTTGAAATTACCAGTGTGTTGGTAATTATTTGCCATTTCCATGGCGTTTGGCACCGTAATAGTCATGAGGTCGGTCTCTGCATCCTGAAGCCTATGATGCTTTTTGCAGAGAAACCTCTGCTGAGGCCCAGGTAACTTGCTATTTCCCATAGCTGGCACAGGAGCCTTCAAGATAGGATTGTTTTCAGTATTATTTCACCATTTTTTCACCACTGTTTCAAGGACGGGATCGCTTTTCAACCGTTAGCGGAAGAATCCTACTTTGGAGATGAGATATTTTTCTGGGGTGGCAAGTGCAGGGCCTCTGTCAGTCCTGGGTTTGTTGGACTAGCGCCAGACATGAGAAGTGCGCCTTTGTGGGACAGGTGAATAGTGCGGATCCTGCTTCAGTCTAAAGACTGAAACAGGATCCGCACTTTTCACCGTTCCTTTCAGAATCATTTGATTCATCAGCTAGGAATGGCGATTGCTTCTCCAGACCAATCGAAGGCTAGGCCAAAGTAACTCGATCTTTCCAAGAGGTGTGTGGCCCAACTATTGAAAGAACCGCTAGGTGGAGAACTATTTGGTATTTTTCCTAAGCACTTTTCACCGTAATTGTCCTAAGGTTGGTCTCTGCATCGTTAAGAATACCAGAGTTTTCACAGACGAAACAGGCTCAGGCCCATTAATCTTGGCATTTCCAATAGTTGGTCCTACAAACTACCAAGAAAGTGTTTTTTTAAGTATTATTCCGTTGTGGTTTCAGCATTATTTTCAGAACCCGAGCAGGGTTCTCGCATTAGCATAAGAATCCTGCCTGGTAGTTGAGATTTCATGGTGGGGTGTAAGTGCGGGCCTTCTGTCAGCCCTGCCTTTGATTTATTTACCTCCAGAGTTGGAAAGTGCATAGTTGCGTGAGATTGGAGAAGTGTGGATCGTGCTTCACATTTCATCCTGACACTTTTAAATGACCAGTGTGTTGGTAATTATTTGCCATTTCCATGGCGTTTGGCACCGTAATAGTCATGAGGTCGCTCTCTGCATCCTGAAGCCTATGATGCTCTTTGCAGAGAAACCTCTGCTGAGGCCCAGGTAACTTGCTATTTCCCATAGCTGGCACAGGAGCCTTGGAAGATAGGATTGTTTTCGGTATTATTTCACCATTTTTTCACCACTGTTTCAAGAACGGGAGCCCTTTTCAACCGTTAGCGGAATAATCCTTCTTTGGAGATGAGATATTTTTCTGGGGTGGCAAGTGCAGGGCCTCTGTCGGTCCTGGGTTTGTTGGACTAGCGCCAGACATGAGGAGTGCGCCTTTGTGGGACAGGTGAATAGTGCGGATCCTGTTTCAGTCTAAAGACTGAAACAGGGTCCGCACTTTTCACCGTTCCTTTCAGAATCATTTGATTCATCAGCAAGGAATGGCGATTGCATCTCCAGACCAAGCGAAGGCTAGGACAAAGTAACTCGATCTTTCCAAGAGGTGTGTGGCCCACCTTTTGAAAGAACCGCTAAGTGGAGAACTATTTGGTATTTTTCCGAAGCACTTTTCACCGTAATTGTCCTAAGGTTGGTCTCTGCATCCTTAAGCATACCAGAGTTTTCACAGACGAAACAGGCTGAGGCCCAGTAATCTTGGCATTTCCAATAGTTGGTCCTAGAGACTACCAAGAAAGTGTTCTTTTAAGTATTATTCTGTTGTGGTTTCAGCATTATTTTCAGAACCCGAGCAGGGTTCTCGCATTAGCATAAGAATCCTGCCTGGCAGTTGAGATTTCATGGTGGGGTGTCAGTGCGGGGCTTCTGTCAGCCCTGCCTTTGATTTGTTTACCTCCAGAGTTGGAAAGTGCATAGTTGCGTGAGATGGGAAAAGTGTGGATCGTGCTTCAGATTTCATCCTGACACTTTGAAATGACCAGTGTGTTGGAAATTATTTGCCATTTCCATGGCGTTTGGCCCCGTAATAGTCATGAGGTCGGTCTCTGCATCCTGAAGCCTATGATGCTTTTTGCAGAGAAACCTCTGCTGAGGCCCAGGTAACTTGCTATTTCCCATAGCTGGCACAGGAGCCTTGGAAGATAGGATTGTTTTCAGTATTATGTCACCATTTTTTCACCACTGTTTCAAGAACGGGACCCTTTTCAACCGTTAGCGGAAGAATCCTTCTTTGGACATGAGATATTTTTCTGGGGTGGCAAGTGCAGGTCCTCTGTCAGTCCTGGGTTTGTTGGACTAGCGCCAGACATGAGAAGTGCGCCTTTGTGGGACAGGTGAATAGTGCGGATCCTGTTTCAGTCTAAAGACTGAAACAGGATCCGCACTTTTCACCGTTCCTTTCAGAATCATTTGATTCACCAGCTAGGAATGGCGATTGCTTCTCCAGACCAATCGAAGGGTAGGCCAAAGTAACTCGATCTTTCCAAGAGGTGTGTGGCCCAACTTTTGAAAGAACCGCTAAGTGGAGAACTATTTGGTATTTTTCCGAAGCACTTTTCACCGTAATTGTGATAAGGTTGGTCTCTGCATCCTTAAGCATACGAGAGTTTTCACAGACGAAACAGGCTGAGGCCCAGTAATCTTGGCATTTCCAGTAGTTGGTCCTAGAGACTACCAAGAAAGTGTTTTTTTAAGTATTATTCCGTTGTGGTTTCAGCATTATTTTTAGAACCCGAGCAGGGTTCTCGCATTAGCATAAGAATCCTGCCTGGTAGTTGAGATTTCATGGTGTGGTGTAAGTGCGGGGCTTCTGTCAGCCCTGCCTTGATTTGTTTACCTCCATAGTTGGAAAGTACATATTTGTGTGAGATGGGAAGAGTGTGGATCCTGCTTCAGATTTCATCCTGACACTTTGAAATGACCAGTGTGTTGGTAATTATTTGCCATTTCCATGGCGTTTGGCACCGTAATAGTCATGAGGTCGGTCTCTGCATCCTGAAGCCTATGATGCTTTTTGCAGAGAAACCTCTGCTGAGGCCCAGGTAACTTGCTGTTTCCCATAGCTGGCACAGGAGCATTGGAAGATAGGATTGTTTTCAGTATTATTTCACCATTTTTTCACCACTGTTTCAAGACCGGGAGCCCTTTTCAACCGTTAGCGGAAGAATCCTTCTTTGGAGATGAGATATTTTTCTGGGGTGGCAAGTGCAGGGCCTCTGTCTGTCCTGGGTTTGTTGGACTAGCGCCAGACATGAGAAGTGCGCCTTTGTGGGACAGGTGAATATTGCGGATCCTGTTTCAGTCTAAAGACTGAAACAGGATCCGCACTTTTCACCGTTACTTTCAGAATCATTTGATTCATCAGCTAGGAATGCCGATTGCTTCTCCAGACCAATCGAAGGCTAGGCCAAAGTAACTCGATCTTTCCAAGAGGTGTGTGGCCCAACTTTTGAAAGAACCCCTAAGTGGAGAACTATTTGGTATTTTTCCTAAGCACTTTTCACCGTAATTGTCCTAAGGTTGGTCTCTGCATCCTTAAGCATACCAGAGTTTTCACAGAAGAAACAGGCTGAGGCCAATTAATCTTGGCATTTCCAATAGTTAGTCCTAGAGACTACCAAGAAAGTGTTCTTTTAAGTATTATTCCGTTGTGGTTTCAGCATTATTTTCAGAACCCGAGCAGGGTTCTCGCATTAGCATAAGAATCCTGCCTGGTAGTTGAAATTTCATGGTGGGGTGTAAGTGCGGGGCTTCTGTCAGCCCTGCCTTGATTTGTTTACCTCCAGAGTTGGAAAGTGCATATTTGCGTGAGATGGGAAAAGTGTGGATCGTGCTTCAGATTTCATCCTGACACTTTGAAATGACCAGTGTGTTGGTAATTATTTGCCATTTCCATGGCGTTTGGCACCGTAATAGTCATGAGGTCGGTCTCTGCATCCTGAAGCCTATGATGCTTTTTGCAGAGAAACCTCTGCTGAGGCCCAGGTAACTTGCTATTTCCCATAGCTGGCACAGGAGCCTTGGAAGATAGGATTGTTTTCAGTATTATTTCACCATTTTTTCACCACTGTTTCAAGAACGGGAGCGCTTTTCAACCGTTAGCGGAAGAATCCTTCTTTGGAGATGAGATATTTTTCTGGGGTGGCAAGTGCAGGGCCTCTGTCAGTCCTGGGTTTGTTGGACTTGCGCTAGACATGAGAAGTGCGCCTTTGTGGGACAGGTGAATAGTGCGGATGCTGTTTCAGTCTAAAGACTGAAACAGGATCCGCACTTTTCACCGTTCCTTTCAGAATCATTTGATTCATCAGCTAGGAATGGCGATTGCTTCTCCAGACCAATCGAAGGCCAGGCCAAAGTAACTCGATCTTTCCAATAGGTGTGTGGCCCAACTTTTGAAAGAACCGCTAAGTGGAGAACTATTTGGTATTTTTCCGAAGCACTTTTCACCGTAATTGTCATAAGGTTGGTCTCTGCTTCCTTAAGCATACGAGAGTTTTCACAGATGAAACAGGCTGAGGCCCAGTAATCTTGGCATTTCCAATAGTTGGTCCTAGAGACTACCAAGAAAGTGTTCTTTTAAGTATTATTCCGTTGTGGTTTCAGCATTATTTTCAGAACCCGAGCAGGGTTCTCGCATTAGCGTAAGAATCCTGCCTGGTAGTTGAGATTTCATGGTGGGGTGTAAGTGCGGCGCTTCTGTCAGCCCTGCCTTTGCTTTGTTTACCTCCAGAGTTGGAAAGTGCATAGTTGAGTGAGATGGGAAAAGTGTGGATCGTGCTTCAGATTTCATCCTGACACTTTGAAATGACCAGTGTGTTGGTAATTATTTGCCATTTCCATGGCGTTTGGCACCGTAATAGTCATGAGGTCGGTCTCTGCATCCTGAAGCCTTATGATGCTTTTTGCAGAGAAACCTCTGCTGAGGCCCAGGTAACTTGCTATTTCCCATAGCTGGCACAGGAGCCTTGGAAGATAGGATTGTTTTCAGTATTATTTCACCATTTTTTCACCACTGTTTCAAGAACGGGAGCGCTTTTCAACCGTTAGCGGAAGAATCCTTCTTTGGAGATGAGATATTTTTCTGAGGTGGCAAGTGCAGGGCCTCTGTCAGTCCTGGGTTTGTTGGACTAGCGCTAGACATGAGAAGTGCGCCTTTGTGGGACAGGTGAATAGTGCGGATGCTGTTTCAGTCTAAAGACTGAAACAGGATCCGCACTTTTCACCGTTCCTCTCAGAATCATTTGATTCATCAGCTAGGAATGGCGATTGCTTCTCCAGACCAATCGAAGGCCAGGCCAAAGTAACTCGATCTTTCCAAGAGGTGTGTGGCCCAACTTTTGAAAGAACCACTAAGTGGAGAACTATTTGGTATTTTTCCGAAGCACTTTTCACCGTAATTGTCATAAGGTTGGTCTCTGCTTCCTTAAGCATACGAGAGTTTTCACAGATGAAACAGGCTGAGGCCCAGTAATCTTGGCATTTCCAATAGTTGGTCCTAGAGACTACCAAGAAAGTGTTCTTTTAAGTATTATTCCGTTGTGGTTTCAGCATTATTTTCAGAACCCGAGCAGGGTTCTCGCATTAGCGTAAGAATCCTGCCTGGTAGTTGAGATTTCATGGTGGGGTGTAGGTGCGGCGCTTCTGTCAGCCCTGCCTTTGCTTTGTTTACCTCCAGAGTTGGAAAGTGCATAGTTGAGTGAGATGGGAAAAGTGTGGATCGTGCTTCAGATTTCATCCTGACACTTTGAAATGACCAGTGTGTTGGTAATTATTTACCATTTCCATGGCGTTTGGCACCGTAATAGTCATGAGGTCGGTCTCTGCATCCTGAAGGCTATGATGCTTTTTGCAGAGAAACCTCTGCTGAGACCCAGGTAACGTGCTGTTTCCCATAGCTGGCACAGGAGCCTTGGAAAATAGGATTGTTTTCAGTATTATTTCACCATCCTTTCACCACTGTTTCAAGAACGGGAGCCCTTTTCAACCGTTAGCGGAAGAATCCTTCTTTGGAGATGAGATATTTGTCTGGGGTGGCAAGTGCAGGGCCTCTGTCAGTCCTGTGTTTGTTGGACTAGCGCCAGACATGAGAAGTGCGCCTTTGTGGAATAGGTGAATAGTGCGGATCCTGTTTCAGTCTAAAGACTGAAACAGGATCCGCACTTTTCACCGTTCCTTTCAGAATCATTTGATTCATCAGCTAGGAATGGCGATTGCTTCTCCAGACCAATCGAAGGCTAGGGCACAGTAACTCGATCTTTCCAAGAGGTGTGTGGCCCAACTTTTGAAAGAACCGCTAAGTGGAGAACTATTTGGTATTTTTCCGAAGCACTTTTCAACGTAATTGTCATAAGGTTGGTCTCTGCATCCTTAAGCATACCAGAGTCTTCACAGACGAAACAGGCTGAGGCCCAGTAATCTTGGAATTTCCAATAGTTGGTCCTAGAGACTACCAAGAAAGTGTTTTTTTAAGTATTATTCTGTTGTGGTTTCAGCATTATTTTCAGTACCCGAGCAGGGTTCTCGCATTAGCATAAGAATCCTGCCTGGTAGTTGAGATTTCATGGTGGGGTGTAAGTGCGGGGCTTCTGTCAGCCCTGCCTTGATTTGTTTACCTCCAGAGTTGGAAAGTGCATATTTGTGTGAGATGGGAAGAGTGTGGATCGTGCTTCAGATTTCATCCTCATACTTTGAAATGACCAGTGTGTTGGTAATTATTTGCCATTTCCATGGCGTTTGGCACCGTAATAGTCATGAGTTCGGTCTCTGCATCCTGAAGCCTATGATGCTTTTTGCAGAGAAACCTCTGCTGAGGCCCAGGTAACTTGCTGTTTCCCATAGCTGGCACAGGAGCCTTGGAAGATAGGATTGTTTTCAGTATTATTTCACCATCCTTTCACCACTGTTTCAAGAACGGGAGCCCTTTTCAACCATTAGCGGAAGAATCCTTCTTTGGAGATGAGATATTTTTCTGGGGTGGAAAGTGCAGGGCCTCTGTCAGTCCTGGGTTTGTTGGACTAGCGCCAGACATGAGAAGTGCGCCTTTGTCGGACAGGTGAATAGTGCGGATCCTGTTTCAGTCTAAAGACTGAAACAGGATCCGCACTTTTCACCGTTCCTTTCAGAATCATTTGATTCATCAGCTAGGAATGGCGATTGCTTCTCCAGACCAATGGAAGGCTAGGCCAAAGTAACTCGATCTTTCCAAGAGGTGTGTGGCCAAACTTTTGAAAGAACCGCTAAGTGGAGAACTATTTGGTATTTTTCCTAAGCACTTTTCACCGTAATTGTCCTAAGGTTGGTCTCTGCATCCTTAAGCATACGAGAGTTTTCACAGACGAAACAGGCTGAGGCCCATTAATCTTGGCATTTCCAATAGTTGGTCCTAGAGACTACCAAGAAAGTGTTCTTTTAAGTGTTATTCCGTTGTGGTTTCAGCATTATTTTCAGAACCCGAGCAGGGTTCTCGCATTAGTATAAGAATCCTGCCTGGTAGTTGAGATTTCTGGGTGGGGTGTAAGTGCGGGGCTTCTGTCAGCCCTGCCTTTGATTTGTTTACTTCCAGAGTTGGTAAGTGCATATTTGCGTGAGATGGGAAAAGTGTGGATCGTGCTTCAGATTTCATCCTGACACTTTGAAATGACCAGTGTGTTGGTAATTATTTGCCATTTCCATGGCGTTTGGCACCGTAATAGTCATGAGGTCGGTCTCTGCATCCTGAAGCCTATGATGCTTTTTGCAGAGAAACCTCTGCTGAGGCCCAGGTAACTTGCTATTTCCCATAGCTGGCACAGGCGCCTTGGAAGGTAGGATTGTTTTCAGTATTATTTCACCATTTTTTCACCACTGTTTCAAGAAGGGAGCACTTTTGAACCGTTAGAGGAAGAATCCTTCTTTGGAGATGAGATATTTTTCTGGGGTGGCAAGTGCAGGGCCTCTGTCAGTCCTCGGTTTGGTGGACTAGCGCCAGACATGAGAAGTGCGCCTTTGTGGGACAGGTGAATAGTGCGGATCCTGTTTCAGTCTAAAGACTGAAACAGGATCCGCACTTTTCATCGTTCCTTTCAGAATGATTTGATTCATCAGCTAGGAATGGCGATTGCTTCTCCAGACCAATCGAAGGCTAGGGCACAGTAACTGGATCTTTCCAAGAGGTGTGTGGCCCAACTTTTGAAAGAACCGCTAAGTGGAGAACTATTTGGTATTTTTCCGAAGCACTTTTTACCGTAATTGTCCTAAGGTTGGTCTCTGCATTCTTAAGCATACCAGAGTTTTCACAGACGAAACAGGGTGAGGCCCAGTAATCTTGGCATTTCCAATTGTTGGTCCTAGAGACTATCAAGAAAGTGTTTTTTTAAGTATTATTCCATTGTGGTTTCAGCATTATTTTCAGAACCCGAGCAGCGTTCTCGCATTATCATAAGAATCCTGCCTGGTAGTTGAGATTTCTGGGTGAGGTGGAAGTGCAGGGCTTCTGTAGGCCCTGCCTTTGATTTGTTTACCTCCAGAGTTGGAAAGTGCATATTTGCGTGAGTTGGGAAAAGTGTGGATCGTGCTTCACATTTCATCCTGACATTTGAAATGACCAGTGTGTTGGTAATTATTTGCCATTTCCATGGCGTTTGGCACCGTAATAGTCATGAGGTCGGTCTCTGCATGCTAAAGGCTATGATGCTTTTTGCAGAGAAACCTCTGCTGAGGCCCAGGTAACTTGCTATTTCCCATAGCTGGCACAGGAGCCTTGGAAGATAGGATTGTTTTCAGTATTATTTCACCATCCTTTCACCACTGTTTCAAGAACGGGAGCCCTTTTCAACCATTAGCGGAAGAATCCTTCTTTGGAGATGAGATATTTTTCTGGGGTGGCAAGTGCAGGGCCTCTGTCAGTCCTGGGTTTGTTGGACTAGCGCCAGACATGAGAAGTGCGCCTTTGTGGGACAGGTGAATAGTGCGGATCCTGTTTCAGTCTAAAGACTGAAACAGGATCCGCACTTTTCACCGTTCCTTTCAGAATCATTTGATTCATCAGCTAGGAATGGCGATTGCTTCTCCAGACCAATCGAAGGCTAGGCCTAAGTAACTCGATCTTACCAAGAGGTGTGTGGCCCAACTTTTGAAAGAACTGCTAAGTGGAGAACTATTTGGTATTTTTCCGAAGTACTTTTCACCGTAATTGTCATAAGGTTCGTCTCTGCATCATTAAGCATACCAGAGTCTTCACAGACGAAGCAGGCTGAGGCCCAGTAATCTTGGCATTTCCAATAGTTGGTCCTAGAGACTATCAAGAAAGTGTTCTTTTAAGTATTATTCCGTTGTGGTTTCAGCATTGTTTTCAGTACCCGAGCAGGTTTCTCGCATTAGCATAAGAATCCTGCCTGGTAGTTGAGATTTCATGGTGGGGTGTAAGTGCGGGGCTTCTGTCAGCCCTGCCTTGTTTTGTTTACCTCCAGAGTTGGAAAGTGCATATTTGCGTGAGATGGGAAGAATGTGGATCGTGCTTCAGATTTCATCCTGATACTTTGAAATGACCAGTGTGTTGGTAATTATTTGCCATTTCCATGGCGTTTGGCACCGTAATAGTCATGAGTTCGGTCTCTGCATCCTGAAGCCTATGATGCTTTTTGCAGAGAAACCTCTGCTGATTCCCAGGTAACTTGCTGTTTCCCATAGCTGGCACAGGAGCCTTGGAAGATAGGATTGTTTTCAGTATTATTTCACCATCCTTTCACCACTGTTTCAAGAACGGGAGCCCTTTTCAACCGTTAGCGGAAGAATCCTTCTTTGGAGATGAGATATTTTTCTGGGGTGACAAGTGCAGGGCCTCTGTCATTCCTGGGTTTGTTGGACTAACGCCAGACATGAGAAGTGCGCCTTTGTGGGACAGGTGAATAGTGCGGATCCTGTTTCAGTCTAAAGACTGAAACAGGATCCGCACTTTTCACCGTTTCTTTCAGAATCTTTTGATTCATCAGCTAGGAATGCCGATTGCTTCTCCAGACCAATCGAAGGCTAGGCCAAAGTAACTCGATCTTTCCAAGAGGTGTGTGGCCCAACTTTTGAAAGAACTGCTAAGTGGAGAATTATTTGTTATTTTTCCAACGCACTTTTCTCCGTAATTGTCATAATGTTGGTCGCTGCATGCTTAAGCATACCAGAGTCTTCACAGACGAAACAGACTGAGGCCCAGTAATCTTGGCATTTCCAATAGTTGGTCCTAGAGACTACGAAGAAAGTGTTTTTTTAAGTATTATTCCGTTGTGGTTTCAGCATTATTTTCAGAACCCGAGCAGGTTTCTCGCATTAGCATAAGAATCCTTCCTGGTAGTTCAGATTTCTGGGTGGGGTGTAAATGTGGGGCTTCTGTAGGCCCTGCCTTTGATTTGTTTACCTCCAGAGTTTTAAAGTGCATATTTGCGTGAGATGGGAAAAGTGTGGATCGTGCTTCAGATTTCATCCTGACACTTTGAAATGACCAGTGTGTGGGTAATTATTTGCCATTTCCATGGCGCTTGGCACCGTAATAGTTATGAGGTCGGTCTCTGCATCCTGAAGCCTATGACGCTTTTTGCAGAGAAACCTCTGCTGAGGCCCAGGTAACTTGCTATTTCCCATAGCTGGCACAGGAGCCTTGGAAGATCTCATTGTTTTCAGTATTATTTCACCATTTTTTCACCACTGTTTCAAGAACGGGAGCCCTTTTCAACCGTTAGCGGAAGAATCCTTCTTTGGAGATGAGATATTTTTCTGGGGTGGAAAGTGCAGGGCCTCTGTCAGTCCTGGGTTTGTTGGACTAGCGCCAGACATGAGAAGTGCTCCTTTGTGGGACAGGTGAATAGTGCAGATCCTGTTTCAGTCTAAAGACTGAAACAGGATCCGCACTTTTCACCGTTCCTTTCAGAATCATTTGATTCATCAGCTAGGAATGGCGATTGCTTCTCCAGACCAATCGAAGGCTAGGCCTAAGTAACTCGATCTTTCCAAGAGGTGTGTGGCCCAACTTTTGAAAGAACCGCTAAGTGGAGAACTCTTTGGTATTTTTCCGAAGCACTTTTCACCGTAATTGTCCTAAGGTTGGTCTCTGCATCCTTAAGCATACCAGAGTTTTCAAAGACGAAACAGGCTGAGGCCCATTAATCTTGACATTTCCAATAGTTGGTCCTAGAGACTACCAAGAAAGTGTTTGTTTAAGTATTATTCCATTGTGGTTTCAGCATTATTTTCAGAACCCGAGCAGGGTTCTCGCATTAGCATAAGAATCCTGCCTGGTAGTTGAGATTTCTGGGTGAGGTGGAAGTGCGGGGCTTCTGTAGGCCCTGCCTTTGCTTTGTTTACCTCCAGATTGGAAAGTGCATATTTGCGTGAGATGGGAAAAGTGTGGATCGTGCTTCAGGTTTCATCCTGACACTTTGAAATGACCAGTGTGTTGGTAATTTTTTGCCATTTCCATGGCGTTTGGCACCGTAATAATCATGAGGTCGGTCTCTGCATCCTGAAGGCGATGATGCTTTTTGGAGAGAAACCTCTGCTGAGGCCCAGGTAACTTGCTATTTCCCATAGCTGGCACAGGAGCCTTGGAAGATAGGATTGTTTTCAGTATTATTTCACCATTTTTTCACCACTGTTTCAAGAACGGGAGCCCTTTTCAACCGCTAGCGGAAGAATCCTTCTTTGGAGATGAGACATTTTTCTGGGGTGGCAAGTGCAGGGCCTCTGTCAGTCCTGGGTTTGTTGGACTAGCGCGAGACATGAGAAGTGCGCCTTTGTGGGACAGGTGAATAGTGCGGATCCTGTTTCAGTCTAAAGACTGAAACAGGATCCGCACTATTCACCGTTCCTTTCAGAATCATTTGATTCATCAGCTAGGAATGGCGATTGCTTCTCCAGACCAATCGAAGGCTAGGCCAAAGTACCTCGATCTTTCCAAGAGGTGTGTGGCCCAACTTTTGAAAGAACCGCTAAGTGGAGAACTCTTTGGTATTTTTCCGAAGCACTTTTCACCGTAATTGTCCTAAGGTTGGTCTCTGCATCCTTAAGCATACCAGAGTTTTCAAAGACGAAACAGGCTGAGGCCCATTAATCTTGACATTTCCAATAGTTGGTCCTAGAGACTACCAAGAAAGTGTTTGTTTAAGTATTATTCCATTGTGGTTTCAGCATTATTTTCAGAACCCGAGCAGGGTTCTCGCATTAGCATAAGAATCCTGCCTGGTAGTTGAGATTTCTGGGTGAGGTGGAAGTGCGGGGCTTCTGTCAGCCCTGCCTTTGATTTGTTTACCTCCAGAGTTGGAAAGTGCATATTTGCGTGAGTTGGGAAAAGTGTGGATCGTGCTTCACATTTCATCCTGACATTTAAAATGACCAGTGTGTTGGTAATTATTTGCCATTTCCATGGCGTTTGGCACCGTAATAGTCATGAGTTCGGTCTCTGCATCCTGAAGCCTATGATGCTTTTTGCAGAGAAACCTCTGCTGCGGCCCAGGTAACTTGCTATTTCCCATAGCTGGCACAGGAGCCTTGGAAGATAAGATTGTTTTCAGCATTATTTCACCATTTTTTCACCACTGTTTCAAGAACGGGAGCCCTTTTCAACCGTTAGTGGAAGAATCCTTCTTTGGAGATGAGATATTTTTCTGGGGTGGCAAGTGCAGGGCCTCTGTCAGTCCTGGGTTTGTTGGACTAGCGCCAGACATGAGAAGTGCGCCTTTGTGGGACAGGTGAATAGTGCGGATCCTGTTTCAGTCTAAAGACTGAAACAGGATCCGCACTTTTCACCCTTCCTTTCAGAATCATTTGATTCATCAGCTAGGACTGGCGATTGCTTCTCCAGACCAATCGAAGGTTACGCCAAAGTAACTCGATCTTTCCAAGAGGTGTGTGGCCCAACTTTTGAAAGAACCGCTAAGTGGAGAACTATTTGGTATTTTTCTGTAGCACTTTTCACCGTAATTGTCATAAGGTTGGTCTCTGCATCCTTAAGCATACCAGAGTTTTCACAGACGAAACAGGCTGAGGCCCAGTAATCTTGGCATTTCCAATAGTTGGTCCTAGAGACTACCAAGAAAGTGTTCTTTTAAGTATTATTCTGTTGTGGTTTCAGCATTATTTTCAGAACCCGAGCAGGGTTCTCGCATTAGCATAAGAATCCTGCCTGGTAGTTGAGATTTCTGGGTGGGGAGTAAGTGCAGGGCTTCTGTCAGCCCTGCCTTTGATTTGTTTACCTCCAGAGTTGGAAAGTGCATATTTGCGTGAGATGGGAAAAGTGTGGATCGTGCTTCAGATTTCATCCTGACACTGTGAAATGACCAGTGTGTTGGTAATTATTTGCCATTTCCATGGCGTTTGGCACCGTTATAGTCATGAGGTCGGTCTCTGCATCCTGAAGACTATGATGCTTTTTGCAGAGAAACCTCTGCTGAGGCCCAGGTAACTTGCTATTTCCCATGGCTGGCACAGGAGCCTTGGAAGATAGGATTGTTTTCAGTATTATTTCACCATTTTTTCACCACTGTTTCAAGAACGGGAGCCCTTTTCAACCGTTAGCGGAAGAATCCTTCTTTGGAGATGAGATATTTTTCTGGGGTGGCAAGTGCAGGTCCTCTGTCAGTCCTGGGTTTGTTGGACTAGCGCCAGACATGAGAAGTGCGCCTTTGTGGGACAGGTGAATAGTGCGGTTCCTGTTTCAGTCTAAAGACTGAAACAGGATCCGCACTTTTCACCGTTCCTTTCAGAATCATTTGATTCATCAGCTAGGAATGGCGATTGCTTCTCCAGACCAATCGAATGCTAGGGCACAGTAACTCGATCTTTCCAAGAGGTGTGTGCCCGAACTTTTGAAAGAACCGCTAAGTGGAGAACTCTTTGGTATTTTTCCGAAGCACTTTTCACCGTAATTGTCCTAAGGTTTGTCTCTTCACCTTAAGCATACCAGAGTTTTCGCAGACGAAACAGGCTGAGGCCCATTAATCTTGGCATTTCCAATAGTTGGTCCTAGAGATTATCAAGAAAGTGTTTTTTTAAGTATTATTCCATTGTGGTTTCAGCATTATTTTCAGAACCCGAGCAGGGTTCTCGCATTAGCATAAGAATCCTGCCTGGTAGTTGAGATTTCATGGTGGGGTGTAAGTGCGGGGCTTCTGTCAGCCCTGCCTTTGATTTGTTTACCTCCAGAGTTGGAAAGTGCATATTTGCGTGAGATGGGAAGAGCGTGGATCGTGCTTCAGATTTCATCCTGACACTTTGAAATGACCAGTGTGTTGGTAATTATTTGCCATTTCCATGGCGTTTGGCACCGTAATAGTCATGAGGTCGGTCTCTGCATCCTGAAGCCTATGATGCTTTTTGCAGAGAAACCTCCGCTGAGGCCCAGGTAACTTGCTGTTTCCCATAGCTGGCAAGGGAGCCTTGGAAGATAGGATTGTTTTCAGTATTATTTCACCATTTTTTCACCACTGTTTCAAGAATGGGAGCCCTTTTCAACCGTTAGCGGAATAATCCTTCTTTGGAGATGAGATATTTTTCTGGGGTGGCAAGTGCAGGGCCTCTGTCAGTCCTGGGTTTGTTGGACTAGCACCAGACATGAGAAGTGCGCCTTTTTGGGACAGGTGAATAGTGCGGATCCTGTTTAAGTCTACAGAGTGAAACAGGATCCGCACTTTTCACCGTTCCTTTCAGAATCATTTGATTCATCAGCTAGGAATGGCGATTGCTTCTCCAGACCAATCGAAGGCTAGGCCAAAGTAACTCGATCTTTCCAAGAGGTGTGTGGCCCAACTTTTGAAAGAACCGCTAGGTGGAGAAATATTTGGTATTTTTCTGTAGCACTTTTCACCGTAATTGTCCTAAGGTTGGTCTCTGCATCGTGAAGCATACCAGAGTTTTCACAGACCAAACAGGCTGAGGCCTAGTAAAGTTGACATTTCCAATAGTTGGTCCTAGAGACTACAAAGAAAATGTTCTTTTAAGTATTATTCCA
Source organism: Lemur catta (assembly GCF_020740605.2). Lineage (NCBI taxonomy): Eukaryota > Metazoa > Chordata > Mammalia > Primates > Lemuridae > Lemur > Lemur catta. The sequence continues at coordinate 474,974 of NW_025423738.1, forward strand.
CTGTGGTTTCACCATTGTTTTCAGAACCATAGCAGGTTTCTCGCATTAGCATTAGAATCCTGCCTGGTAGTTGAGATTTCTGGGTGGGGTGTAAGTGCGGGGCTTCTGTCAGCCCTGCATTTGATTTGTTTACCTCCAGAGTTGGTAAGTGCATATTTGCGTTAGATGGGAAAAGTTGGATCGTGCTTCGGATTTCATCCTGACACTTTTGAAATCACCAGTGTGTTGGTAATTATTTGCCATTTCCATAGCGTTTTGCACCGTAAGAGTCCTGAGGTCGGTCTTTAAATCCTGAAGCCTATGATGCTTTTCGCAGGGAAACCTCTGCTGAGGCCCAGGTAACTTGCTGTTTCCCATAGGTGGCACAGGAGCCTTGGAAGAAAGGATTCTTTTCAGTATTATTTCACCATCCTTTCACCACTGTTTCAAGAAGGGGAGGCCTTGTCAACCGTTAGCGTAAGAATCCTTCTTTGGAGATGAGATATTTTTCTGGGGTGGCAAGTGCAGGGCCCCTGTCAGTCCTGGGTTTGTCGGACTAGCACCAGACATGAGAAGTGCGCCATTGTGGGACAGGTGAATAGTGCGGATCCTGTTTCAGTCTAAAGACTGAAACAGGATCCGCACTTTTCACCATTCCTTTCAGAATCATTTGATTCATCAGCTAGGAATGGCAATTGCTTCTCCAGACCAATCGAAGGCTAGGCCAAAGTAACTCGATCTTTCCAAGAGTTGTGTGGCACAATTTTTGAAACAACCGCTAGGCGGAGAACTATTTGGCTTTTTTCCATAGCACTTTTCACCATAATCGTCATAAGGTTAGTCTCTGCACCCTTAAGCATACGAGAGTTTTCACAGACGAAAGCAGGCTGAGGCCTGGTAAACTTGGCATTTCCAATAGTTGGACTTAGAGACTACAAAGAAAGTGTTCTTTTAAGTATTATTCCACTGTGGTTTCACTGGTGTTTTCACAACCCGAGCTAGGTTCTCGTATTAGCATGAGAATCCTGCCTGGTAGTTGAGATTTCTGGGTGGGGTGTAATTGGGGGTTTCTGTCATCCCTGCCTTTGATTTATTTACCTCCAGAGTTGGAAAGTGCATATTTGGGTGTGATGGGAAAAGTGTGGATCGTGCTTCAGATTTCATCCTGACACTTTTGAAATCACCAGTATGTTGGTAATTATGTGCCATTTCCATAGCGTTTTTCACTGTAATAGTGATAAGGTTAGTCTCTGCATCCCGAAGCCTATGATGCCTTTCGGTAGAGAAAACTCTACTGAGTCCCAGGTAACTTGGTATTTCTCAGAGCTGACACTGGAGCCTTGGAAAATGGGATTGTTTTCAGTATTATTTCACCATCCTTTCACCACTGTTTCAAGAATGGGAGTACTTTTCAAGCGTTACCGTAAGAATCCTTCTTTGGAGATGAGATATTTTTCTGGGTGGCAAGTGCAGGGCCTCTGTGACTCCTGGGTTTGTTGGACTAGCGCCAGACATGAGAAGTGCGCCTTTTTGTGAGAGGCCGGCTCCTTTCTCATCAGAGAGAGTAAACCAGCAAAGGTGCCTTCTTCCTGTCTGTGAAGGTTGTCACCGCCCAGGGGGAAATAGTCAAGCACTATAAGATCCGCTCCCTGGAGGAAGGGGGCTGCTACATCTCCCTCCGGGTCACCTTCCCCTCGCTCCAGGCCCTGGTGCAGCACTACTGCAAGAAAGGGGATGGTTTGTGCCAGAGGCTGACCGTGCCCTGCGTCAGCCTTGCTCCTCATAACCCCTGGGCCCAGGACAAGTGGGAGATCCCCCGGCAGTCTCTCAGGCTGGTCAGGAAACTCGGATCAGGGCAGTTTGGCAAAGTCTGGATGGGCTACTACAGAAACAATGTGAAGGTGGCCATCAAGACCTTGAATGAGGGAAGGATGTCTCCGGAAGCCTTCCTGGGTGAGGCGAACCTGATGAAGGCTCTGTAGCACGAGAGGCTGGTCTGGCTCTACACCATGGTCCCCAAGGAGCCCATCTATATTGTCACCGAGTATGTGGCCAGAGGGTGCCTGCTGGATTTCCTGAAGACAGACTACGGTGGCAGACTGTCCCTCCCGAGACTGATCGACATGTCAGCCCAGATCACCGAAGGGATGGCGTACATCGAGCACATGAATTCTATCCACCGCTACCTATGGGCGGCCAACATCCTGGTGTCTGAGACCTTGTGTTGCAAAATCGCTGACTTCGGTTTGGCCAGGATCATCGACAGTGAATACACTGCCCAGGAGGGTGAGCAGAGCCCCACAACTGCAGGGGAGACCTTGGGCCTTACCTCCCCGACTCCCCAAAGCCTCTTGACATTACATGGTACGGCCCCATGTGCAAAGACCTGAGAGCACTGTGGTTTCTACAATTCTAGACCAGCATTTCCCTAACTGTGTTCAGCAGAGTAGTAATGCCCCCAGACCTCCCACTGAGGAATGGCTTTAGGATAAGGTCAGTTTGGAGAAACTGCAGGTCATCACCCTTCCTGCCTTGGAGATTCCCAATGCACAGCAGCATAAAGGCACTGAGAAGTCCTGCAGCCAAGCAAAAATTCACATTCACCTCACCTGGTGTCTCCTGAACTAGTTTCAGCCCCCAATACTATTTCCACCTGGGTCCTATTAATCTCCCACAGAACTAGGCTTTCACAGAGCACACTTTGGGAAACACAGCTCAAACGTGTGAGCAGCAAACCTTACACCTGAATTAGGGTCTGCACAGAGCTCTCAGTTTTCTCTGCTAATATAACTGAGGTACAAGTTGACTTCACAAGAGGATCCGAGGGGTCAAATACATTTGCCTGTGAGCCAGTGAGATTCGCCGAGCATATGAATCAGCCATGCAAAAGGGTAGATGCGGCTGGTTCCCTGGGGAACTTCAGGCTGGCTGGGCCACTGAGAGAGCCGGGCAAGGGGAGGGAGTGCCACTCGAGCCCTGTGCTCTCCTGGGAACGCCGACCAGGCCCACCGCTGTCACAGGGCCTCATGGGGAATCAGGATGCAAGTCCATCTTCATCGTGATTCTAGGCGGTCCAGGAATACAAAAAAAAAAAAAAAGACTGAAAAAGGATCCAAACTTTTCATCGTTCCTTTCAGAATCATTTGATTCATCAGCTAGGAATGGCGATTCCTTCTCCAGACCAATCGAAGGCTATGCCAAAGTAACTCCATCTTTCCAAGAGGTATGCGGCACAACTTTTGAAATAACTGCTAGGTTGAGAACTATTTGGTATTTTTCCATAGCACTTTTCACCATAATTGTCATAAGGTTGGTCTCTGCATCCTTAAGCATACAAAAGTTTTCACAGACAAAAGTATGCTGAGGCCCAGCAAACTTGGCATTTCCAATAGTTGCTACTAGAGACTATAAAGAAAGTGTTCTTTTAAGTATTACTCCATTGTGGTTTCACCATTATTTTCTGAACCAGAGCAGGTTTCATGCATTAGCATAAGAATCCTTCCTCCTAGTTGAGATTTCATGGTGGGGTGTAAGTGCGGGGCTTCTGTCAGCCCTGTGTTTGATTTGTTTACCTCCAGAGTTGGTAAGTGCATATTTGCGTGAGATGGGAAAAGTGTGGATCATGCTTCAGATTTCATCCTGACACTTTTGACATAACCACTATGTTGGTAATTATGTGCCGTTTCCATAGCGTTTTTCACCGTAATAGTTATAAGCTTGGTCTCTGCATCCTTAAGCCTATGATGCCTTTCGCAGAGAAAACTCTACTGACGCCCAGGTAACTTGGTATTTCCCAGAGCTGGCACCAGAGCCTTTGAAGATACGATTGTTTTCAGTATTATTTCACTATCCTTTCACCACTGTTTCAAGAACGGGAGCACTATTCAACCGTTAGGATAAGAATCCTTCTTTAGAGATGAGATATTTTTCTGGGGTGGCAAGTGCAGGGCCTCTGTCAGTCCTGGGTTTGTTGGACTAGCGCCAGACAGGAGAAGTGCGCCTTTGTGTGAGAGGTGAATAGTGTGGATCCTCTTTCAGTTTAAAGTGTCAGGTTGAAGTCAGAAGAACAATCCACACTGTTCCCATCACACGCAAATATGCACTTACCAACTCTGGAGGTAAACAAATCAAACACAGGGCTGACAGAAGCCCCACACTTACACCCCACACAGAAATCTCAACTAGGAGGAAGGATTCTTTTGCTAATGGATGAAATCTGCTCTGGTTGTGAATATAATAGTGAAACCACAGTGGAAGAAGGACTTGCATCCTGATTCCCCATGAGTCCCTGTGACAGTGGTGGGCCTGGTCGGAGTTCCCAGGAGAGCACAGGGCTCGAGTGGCACTCCCTCCCCTTGCCCGGCTCTCTCAGTGGCCCAGCCAGCCTGAAGTTCCCCAGGGAACCAGCCACATCTATCCTTTTGCATGGCTGATTCATATGCTCAGCGAACTTGCTTGCTTGCAGGGAAATGTATTTGACACCTCAGATCCTCTTGTAAAAGTGAATTTGTACCTCAGTTATATTAGCAGAGAAAACTGAGAGTTCTGTGCAGACCCTAATTCAGGTGTAAGGTTTACTGCTCGCACATTTGAGCTGTGTTTCCCAAAGTGTGCTCAATGAAAGCCTAGTTCTGCGGGAGACTAATAGGACCCAGGTGGAAATAGTATTGGGGGCTGAAACTAGTTAAGGAGACACCAGTCTAAAGACTGAAACAGGATCCACACTTTTCACTGTTCTTCTCAAAATCATTTGATTCATCAGCGAGGAATGGCGATTCCTTCTCCAGACCAATCGAAGGCTAGGCCAAAGTAACTCCAGATTTCCAAGAGGTGTGTGGCAAAACTTTTGAAATAACTGCTAGGTTGAGAACTACTTGGTATTTTTTGGTAGCACTTCTCACCATAATTTTCATAACGTTGGTCTCTGCATCCTTAAGCATACGATAGTTTTCAAGGACAAAAGTATGCTAAGGCCCAGTAAACTTGGCATTTCCAATAGCTGGTAATAGAGACTATAAAAAAAGTGTTCTTTTAAGTATTATTCCACTGTGGTTTCACTATTACTTTCAGAACCAGAACAGGTTTCTCTCATTAGCATAAGAATCCTGCCTGGTACTTGAGATTTCTGTGTGGGGTGTAAGTGCCCGGCCTCTGTGAGCCCTGTGTTTGATTTGCTTACCTCCAAAGTTGGTAAGTGCATATTTGCATATGATGGGAACAGTGTGGATCGTGCTTCTGATTTCATCCTGACACTTTTCAAATAACCAGTATGTTGGTAATTATGTGCCATTTCCATAGCATTTTTAACCGTAATAGTGATAAGGTTGGTGTCTGCATCCTTAAGCCTATGATGCTTTTCGCAGAGAAAACTCTACTGGGGCCCAGGTAAGTTGGTGTTTCCCATACCTGGCACCAGAGCCTTTGAAGATACGATTGTTTTCAGTATTATTTGACCATCCTTTCACCACTGTTTCAAGAATGGGAGTACTTTTCAATTGTTAGCATAAGAATCCTTCTTTGGAGATGAGAGATTTTTCTGGGTGGCAAGTGCAGGGCCTCTGTCAGTCCTGGGTTTGTTGGACTAGCGCCAGACATGAGAAGTGCGCATTTGTGTGAGAGGTGAATAGTGCGGATCCTGTTTCAGAACTTGTAACTGTTCTTCTCAGAATCATTTGATTCATCAGTTAGGAATGACGATGCCTTCTCCAGACCAATCGAAGGCTAGGCCAATGTATCTCGATCTTTACAAGAGGTGTGTGGCAAAACTTTTGAAATAACCGCTAGGTTGAGAACTATTTGGTGTTTTTTCGTAGCACTTTTCACCATAATTTTCATAAGATTGTTCTCTTCATCCTTAAGAATAACGTAGTTTTCACAGACAGAAGTATGCTGAGGCCCAGTAAACTTGGCATTTCCAATAGTTGGTACTAGAGACTATAAAGAAAGTGTTCTTTTAAGTATTACTGCACTGTGGTTTCACCATTATTTTCAGAACCAGAGCAGGTTTAGCCAATTGGCGTAAGAATCCTTCCTCGTAGTTGAGATTTCTGTGTGGGGTGTAAGTGCGAGGCTTCCGTTAGCCCTGTTTTTGGTTTGTTTACCTCCACTGTTGGTAAGTGCATATTTGCCTGAAATGGGAAAAGGGTCGATCTTGCTTCAGATTTCATTCTGACCATTTGAAATAAGCAGTATGTTGGTAATTATTTGCCATTTCCATAGCGTTTTTCACAGTAATAGTGATAAGGTTGGTCTCTGCATACCTAAGGCTACGTTGTTTTTCACAGAGAAAACTCTACTGAGGCCCAGGTAACTTGGTATTTTTCAAACCTTGCACCAGAGCCTTTGAAGATACGATTGTTTTCAGTATTATTTCACCATCCTTTCACCACTGTTTCAACAACAGGAGCACTTTTCAAGCGTTAGCATAGGAAATCTTCTTTGGAGATGAGAATTTTTCTTTTTGGGGTGGCAAGTGCAGGGCCTCTGTCAGTCCTGGGTTTGTAGGACTAGCGCCAGACATGAGAAGTGCGCCTTTTTGTGAGAGGTGAATAGTGCGAATCCTGTTTCAGTCTAAAAGACTGAAACAGGATCCGCACTTTTAACTGTTCTTTTCAGAATCATTTGATTCATCAGCTAGGAATGGGGATTCCTTCTCCAGACCAATCGAAGGCTAGGCCAAAGTAACTCGATCTTTCCAAGGGGTGTGTGGCACAACGTTTGAAATAACCGCTAGGTTGAGAACTATTTCTTATTTTTTCGTAGCACTTTTCACCATAATTCTCATAAGGTTGTTCTCCGCATCCTTAAGAAATCAATAGTTTTCACAGAGAGAAGCATGCTGAGGCCCAGTAAACTTGGCATTTCCAATAGTTGCTACTAGAGACTATAAAGAAAGTGTTCTTTTAAGTATTATTCCATTGTGGTTTCACCATTATTTTCAGAACCTGAGCAGGTTTTACGCATTAGCATAAGTATCCTTCCTCCTAATTTAGATTTCTGTGTGGGAATAACTGCGGGGCTTCTGTCAGGACTGTGTTTTATTTGTTTACCTCCAGAGTTGGTAAGTGCATATTTGCGTGAGATGGGAAAAGTGTGGGTCATGCTTCAGATTTCATCCTGACACTTTTGAAATCACCAGTATGTTGGTAAGTTTTTGCCGTTTCCATAGCGTTTTTCAGCATAATAGTGGTTGGTGTCTGCGTCGTTAAGCCTATGATGCTTATCGCACAAGGAAACTTTACTGAGGCCCAGGTAACTTGGTATTTCCGGTACCTTGCACCAGAGCCTTTGAAGATACAATTGTTTTCAGCATTATTTCACCATCCTTTCACCAGTGTTTCAAGATTGGGATCACTTTTCAACCGTTAGCATAAGAATCCTTGTTTGGAGATGAGATATTTTTCTCAGGTGACAAGTGCAGGGCCTCTGTCAGTCCTGGGTTTGTTGGACTAGCTGCACACATGAGAAGTGTGCCTTTGTGTGTGGTGAATAGTGCGGATTCTGTTTCAGAACTTTTAACCGTTCTTTTCAGAATCATTTCATTCATCAGTTAGGAATGGCGATGCCTTCTCCAGACCAATCAAAGGCTAGGCCAAAGTAACTCGATCTTTCCAAGAGGTGTGTGGCACAACTTTTGAAATAACCACTAGGTTGAGAACTATTTGGTATTTTTTCCTAGCGCTTTTCACCATAATTGTCATAAGGTTGATGTCTGCATCCTTAAGCATACAATAGATTTCTCAGACAAAAGATGCTGAGGCCCAGTAAACTTGGCATTTATAATATTTGGTACTAGAGACTGTAAAGAAAGTGTTCTTTTAAGTATTATTTCACTGTGGTTTCACGATTACTTTCAGATCCAGAGCAGGTTTCATGCATTAGCATAAGTGGCCTTCCTGTTAGTTGAGATTTCGGTGTGGGATGTAAATGCCGGGCTTCTGTCAGCCCTGTGTTTTATTTGTTTACTTGTCGACTTGGTAAGTGCCTATTGGTGTGAGAAGTTAAAAGTGTGGATCGTGGTTCAGATTTCATCCTGACACTTTTGAAATAACCAGTATGTTGGTAATTATTTCCCATTTCCATAGCAATTTGCACCGTAATAGTGGTTGGTCTCTGCATCCTTAAGCCTATGATGCTTTTTGCAGAGAAAACTCTACTGAGGCCTAGGACACATGGTATTTCCAATACCTGGTATCAAAGCCTTTGAAGATACGATTGTTTTCAGTATTATTTCATCATCCTTTGACCACTGTTTCAAGAACGGGAGCACTTTTCAACCATCAGGCTAAGAATCCTTCTTTGGAGATGAGATATTTTTCTGGGGTGGCAAGTGCAGAGCCTCTGCCGGTCATGGGTTTGTTTGACTAGCGCCAAAAATGTGAAGTGGGCCTTTGTGTGAGAGGTGGATAGTGCGAATCCTGTTTCAAAACTTTTAAATGTTCTTTTCAGAATCATTGATTCATCAGCTACGAATGGCAATTCCTTCTCTAGACCAATGGAGGGCTAGGACAAAGTAACTCGATCTTTCCAAGAGGTATGTGGCACAACTTTTGAAATAACTGCTAGGTTGAGAACTATTTGGTACTTTTTCGTACCACTTTTCACCATAATTGTCATAAAGTTGGTCTTTGCATCCTTAAGCCTATGATGCTTTTCGCATAGAAAACTCTACTAAGGCCCAGGTAACTTGGTATTTCCCATACCTGGCAACAGAGCCTTTGAAGATACGATTGTTTTCAGCATTATTTCACCATTCTTTCACCACTGTTTCAAGAATGGGAGCACTTTTCAACCATTAGCATAAGAATCCTATTTGGAGATGAGATATTTTACTGGGGTGGCAAGTGCAGGGCCTCTTTGAGTCCTGGGTTTTTTGGACTAGCGCCAGACATGAGAAGTGCGCCTTTGTGTCAGAGGTGAAAAATGCAGATCCTGTTTCAGGCTTTTCACTGTTCCTTTCAGAATCATTTGATTTATCAGCTAGGAATAGCGACTCCTTCTCCAGACCAATCAAAGGCTTGGCCAAAGTAACTGGATCTTTCCAAGAGCTGTGTGGCACATCTTTTGAAATAACCACTATGTTGAGAACTATTTGGTATTTTTCTGTAGCACGTTTGACCATAATTGTCATAAGGTTGGTCTCTGCATCCTTAAGCATAGGATAGTTTTCACAGACAAAAGTATGCTGAGGCCCAGTAAACTTGGCATTTCCAATAGTTGGTACGAGTGACTATAAAGAAAGTGTTCTTTTCAGTATTATTGCACTGTGTTTTCACCACTGTTTTCAGAACCAGAGCAGGTTTCACGCATTAGCATAAATATCCTTCTTCCTTGTTGAGATTTCTGTGTGGGGTGTAAGTGCACGGCTTCTGGCAGCCCTGTGTTTGATTTGTTTACTTTCAGAGTTGGTAAGTGCATATTTGCGTGAGATGGGAAAAGTGTGGATCGTGCTTCAGATTTCATCCTGACACTTTTGCAATAACCAGTATGTTGCTAATTATTTTGCATTTCAATTGCGCTTTACACCATGATAGTAGTTGGTCTCTGCATCATTAAGAGTATGATGCCTTTCGCAGAGAAAACTCTTCTCCAGCCCAGGTAACTTGGTGTTTCCCATACCTGGCACCAGAGCCTTTGAAGATACGATTAGTTTCAGTATTATTTCACCATCCTTTGACCACTATTTCAAGAAAGGGAGAACTTTTCAACCGTTAGCATAAGAATCCTTCTTTGGATATGAAATATTTTCCTGGGGAGGCACCTGCAGGACCACTGTCAGTCCTGTGTTTGTTTGACTAGGGCCAGACATGAGAAGTGCGCCTTTGTGTGAGAGGTGAAAAATGCACATCCTGTTTCAGTCTTTAGACTGAAACAGGATCTGCACTTTTCACCGTTCTTTTCAGAATCATTTGATTCATCAGCTAGGAATGGCGATTCATTCTCCAGACCAATCAAAGGCTAGGCCAAAGTAACTCGATCTTTCCAAGAGGTGTGTGGCACAACTTTTGAAACAACCGCTAGGTGTAGAACTATTTGGGGTTTTTCCGTAGCACATTTCACCGTAATTGTCATAAGGTTGGTCTCTGCATCCTTAAGCATACGAGAGTTTTCACAGACGAAAGCAGGCTGAGGCCCAGTAAACTTGGCATTTCCAATAGTTGGTCCTAAGGCTACAACGAAAGTGTTCTTTTAAGTATTATTCTACTGTGGTTTCACCATTGTTTTCACAACCCAAGCAGGGTTCTCGCATTTGCATAAGAACCCTCCCTAGTAGTTGAGACTTCTGGGTGGGGTGTAAGTGCAGGGCTTCTGTCAGCCCTGCCTTTGATTTGTTTACCTCCAGAATTGGTAAGTGCACCTTTGCGAGAGATGAGAAAAGTGTGGATCGTGCTTCAGATTTCATCCTGACAGTTTTGAAATCACCAGTATGTTGGTAATTATTTGCCATTACCATAGCGTTTTGCAACGTAATATTCATGAGGTCGGTCTACGAATCCTGAAGACTATAATGCTTTCTGCAGAGAAACCTCTGCTGAGGCCCAGGTAACTTGCTATTTCCCATAGCTGGCACAGGAGCCTTGGAAGATAGGATTGTTTTCAGTATTATTTCACCATCCTTTCACCACTTTTCAAGAACGGGAAACCTTTTCGACCGTTAGCGTAAGAATCCTTCTTTGGGGATGAGATATTTTTCTGGGGTGGCAAGTGCAGGGCCTCTGTCAGTCCTGGGTTTGTTGGACTAGCGCCAGACATGAGAAGTGCGCCTTTGTGGAAGAGATGAATAGTGCGGATCACGTTTGAGTCTAAAGACTGAAACAGGATCCTCACTTTTCACCGTTTTGTTCAGAATGATTTGATTCATCAGCTAGGAATAGCGATTCCTTCTCCAGACCAATCGAAGGCTAGGCCAAAGTAACTCCATCTTTCAAAGAGGTGTGGCACAACTTTTGAAACAACCGCTAGATAGAGAACTATTTGGGATTTTTCCGTTGCACTTTTCATCGTAAGTGTCATAAGGTTGCACTCTGCATCCTTAAGCATACGAGAATTTTCACAGACGAAAGCAGGCTGAGGCCCAGTAAACTTGGCATTTCCAATAGTTGGCCCTAGAGACTACAAAGAATGTGTTCTTCTAAGTATTATTCCACTGTGGTTTCACCATTGTTTTCAGAACCCGAGCAGGTTTCTCGCATTAGCATAAGAATCCTGCATGGTAGTTGAGATTTCTGGGTACGGTGTAAGTGGGGGGCTTCTGTTAGACCTGCGTTTGATTTGCTTACCTCCAGAGCTGGTAAGTGCATATTTGCATGAGATGGGAAATGTGTGGATCCAGCTTTAGATTTCATCCAGACAGTTTTGAAATCACCAGTATGGTGGTAATTATTTGCTATTACTATAGCGTTTTGGAACGTAATACACCTGAGGTCGGTCTGTGCATCCTGAAGCCTATGATGCATTGTGCAGAGAAACCTCTGCTGAGGCCCAGGTAACTTGCTATCTCCCATAGCTGGCACCGGAGCCTTGGAAGATAGGATTGTTTTCAGTATTATTTCACCATCCTTTCACCACTGTTTCAAGAACGGGAGCCCTTTTCAACGGTTAGCGTAAGAATCCTTCTTTGGAGATGAGATATTTTTCTGGGGTGGCAAGTGCAGGGCCTCAGTCAGTCCTGGGTTTGTTGGACTAGCCCCAGACATGAGAAGTGCGCCTTTGTTTGACAGGTGAATAGTGCGGATCCTGTTTCAGTCTAAAGACTGAAACAGGATCCGCACTTTTCACCGTTCCTTTCAGAATCATTTGATTCATCAGCTAGGAATGGCGATTCCTTACCCAGACCAAGCGAAGGCTAGGCCAAAGTAACTCGATCTTTCAAAGAGGTGTGTGGCACAACTTTTGAAACAACCACTAGGTGGAGAACTATTTGGTATTTTTCCGTAGCACTTTTCACCGTAACTGTCATAAGGTTGATCTCTGCATCCTTAAGCATACGAGAGTTTTCACAGACGAAAGCAGGTTGTGGCCCAGTAAACTTGGCATTTCCAATAGTTGGTCCTAAGGCTACAACGAAAGTGTTCTTTTAAGTATTGTTCCACTGTGGTTTCACCATTGTTTTCACAACCTGAGCAGGGTTCTCGCATTAGCATAAGAATCCTGCCTGGTAGTTGAGATTTCTGGGTGGGGTGTAAGTGGGGGGCTTCTGTCAGACCTGCGTTTGATTTGGTTACCTCCAGAGCTTGTAAGTGCATATCTGCGTGAGATGGGAAAAGTGTGGATCGTGCTTCAGATTTCATCCTGGGAGTTTTGAAATCACCAGTATGTTGGTAATTATTTGCCATTTCCATGGCATTTTGCACCGTAATGGTCACGAGGTCGGTCTCTGCATTCTGAAGCCTATGATGCTTTTCGCAGAGAAACCTCTGCTGTGGTCGAGCTAACTTGCTATTTCCCATAGCTGGCACCGGAACCTTGGAAGATAGGATTGTATTCAGTATTATTTCGCCATCCTTTCACCACTGTTTCAAGATCGGGAGCCCTTTTCAAATGTTAGCGTAAGAATCCTTCTTTGGAGATGAGATATTTTTCTGGGGTGGCAAGTGCAGGGCTTCTGTCAGTCCTGGGTTTGTTGGACTAGCGCCAGACATGAGAAGTGCGCCTTTGTGGTACAGGTGAATAGTGCGGATCCTGTTTCAGTCTAAAGACTGAAACAGGATCTGCACTTTTCACCGTTCCTTTCAGAATCATTTGATTCATCAGCTAGGAATGGCGATTCCTTCTCCAGACCAATAGGAGGCTAGGCCAAAGTAACTCGATCTTTCCAAGAGGTGTGTGGCCCAACTTTTGAAACAACCGCTAGGTGGAGAACTATTTGGCATTTTTCCGTAGCACTTTTCACCGCAATTGTGATAATGTTGGTCTCTGCATCCTTAAGCGTACGAGAGTTTTCACAGATGAAACAGGCAGAGGCCCAGTAAGCATTTCCTATAATTGGTCCTAAGGCTACAACGAAAATGTTCTTTTAAGTATTATTCCACTGTGTTTTCACCATTATTTTCACAACCCGAGCAGGGTTCTCGCATTTGCATAAGAATTCTGACTGGTAGTAGAGATTTCTGGGTGGGGTGTAAGTCGGGGGCTTCTCTCAGCCCTGCGTTTATTTGTTTACCTCCAGAGCTTGTAAGTGCATATTTGCGTGGGATGGGAAAAGTATGGATCGTTCTTCAGTTTTCATCCTGACAGTTTTGAAATCACCAGTATGTTGGTAATTTTTTGCCATTACCATAGCGTTTTGCACCATAATATTCATGAGGTCGGTCTCTGCATCCTGAAGCCTATGATGCTTTCTGCAGAGAAACCTCTGCTGAGTCGCAGGTAACTTGCTATTTCCCATAGCTGGCACAGGAGCCTTGGAAGATAGGATTGTTTTCAGTATTAATTCACCATTTTTTCACCTCTGTTTCCAGAATGGGAGCCCTTTTCAACCATTAGCGGAAGAATCCTTCTTTGGAGATGAGATATTTTTCTGGGGTGGCAAGTGCAGGGCCTCTGTCAGTCCTGGGTTTGTTGGACTAGCGCCAGACATGAGAAGTGCGCCTTTGTGGGACAGGTGAATAGTGCGGATGCTGTTTCAGTCCAAAGACTGAAACAGGATCGACACTTTTCACCGTTCCTTTCAGAATCATTTGATTCATCAGCTAGGAATGGCGATTGCTTCTCCAGACCAATCGAAGGCTAGGCCAAAGTAACTCGATCTTTCCAAGAGGTGTGTGGCCCAACTTTTGAAAGAACCGCTAAGTGGAGAACTATTTGTTATTTTTGCGAAGCAATTTTCACAGTAATTGTCATAAGGTTGGTCTCTGCATCCTTAAGCATACGAGAGTCTTCACAGACGAAACAGGCTGAGGCCCAGTAATCTTGGCATTTGCAATAGTTGGTCCTAGAGACTACCATGAAAGTGTTCTTTTAAGTAATATTCCATTGTGGTTTCAGCATTATTTTCAGAACCCGAGCAGGGTTCTCGCATTAGCATAAGAATCCTGCCAGGTAGTTGAGATTTCATGGTGGGGTGTAAGTGCAGGGCTTCTGTCGGCCCTGCCTTTGATTTGTTTACCTCCAGAGTTGGTAAGTGCATATTTGCGTGAGATGTGATAAGTGTGGTTCGTGCTTCAGATTTCATCCTGACACGTTGAAATGACCAGTGTGTTGGTAATTATTTGCCATTTCCATGGCGTTTGGCACCGGAATAGTCATGAGGTCCGTCTCTGCGTACTGAAGCCTATGATGCTTTTTGCAGCGAAAACTCTGCTGAGGCCCAGGTAGCTTGTTATTTCCCATAGTTGGCACAGGAGCCTTGGAAGATAGCATTGTTTTCAGTATTATTTCACTATTTTTTCACCACTGTTTCAAGAAAGGGAGCCCTTTTCAAACGTTAGCGGAAGAATCCTTCTTTGGAGATGAGATATTTTTCTGGGATCGCAAGTGCAGGGCCTCTGTCAGTCCTGGGTTTGTTGGACTAGCACCAGACATGAGAAGTGCGCCTTTGTGGGACAGGTGAATAGTGCGGATCCTGTTTCAGTCTAAAGACTGAAGCAGGATCCGCACTTTTCACCTTTCCTTTCAGAATCATTTGATTCATCAGCTAGGAATGGCGACTGCTTCTTCAGACCATTCGAAGGCTAGGGCAAACTAACTCGATCTTTCCAAGAGGTGTGTGGCCCTACTTTTGAAAGAACCGCTAAGTGGAGAACTATTTGGTATTTTTCCGAAGCATTTTTCACCGTAATTGTAATAAGGCTGGTCTCTGGTCCTTAAGCATACGAGAGTTTTCACAGAGGAAACAGGCTGAGGCCCAATAAAATTCGCATTTCCAATAGTTGGGCCTAGAGACTACCAAGAGAGTGTTCTTTTAAGTATTATTCCACTGTTTTTTCAACATTATTTTCAGAACCCCCGCAGTGTTCTCACATTAGCATAAGAATCCTGCATGGAGTTGAGATTTCTGGGAGGGGTGTAAGTGTGGGGCTTCTGTCAGCCGTGCCTTTGATTTGTTTACCGCCAGAGTTGGTAAGTGCATAATTGCGTGAGAAGGGAACAGTGTGGATCGTGCTTCAGATTTCATCCTGACACTTTGAAATGACCAGTGTGTTGGTAATTATTTGCATTTCCATGGCGTTTGGCACCGTAATACTCATGAGGTCGGTCTCTGCATCCTGAAGGCTATGATGATTTTTGCAGAGAAACCTCTGCTGAGGCCCAGGTAACTTGCCATTTCCCATAGCTGGCACAGGAGCCTTAGAAGATAGGATTGTTTTCAGTATTATTTCACCATTTTCACCACTGTTTCAAGAACGGGAGCCCTTTTCAACCGTTAGCAGAAGAATCCTTCTTTGGAGATGAGATATTTTTCTGGGGTGGCAAGTGCAGGGCCTCTGTCAGTCCTGGGTTTGTTGGACTAGCGCCAGACATGAGAAGTGCGCCTTTGTGGGACAGGTGAATAGTGCGGATCCTGTTTCAGTCTAAAGACTGAAACAGGATCCGCACTTTTCACCGTTGCTTTCAGAATTATTTGATTCATCAGCTAGGAATGGCGATTGCTTCTCCAGACCAATGGAAGGCTAGGCTAAAGTAACTCGATCTTTCCAAGAGTTGTCTGGCCCAACTTTTGAAAGAACCGCTAAGTAAAGAACTATTTGTCATTTTTCCGAAGCACTTTTCAACGTAATTGTCATAAGGTTAGTCTCTTCATCCTTAGGCATACTAGAGTCTTCACAGACGAAACAGGCTGAGGCCCAGTAATCTTGGCATTTCCAATAGTTGGTCCTAGAGACTACCAAGAAAGTGCTCTTTTAAGTATTATTCCGTTGTGGTTTCAGCATTATTTTCAGAACCCGAGCAGGGTTCTCGCATTGGCATAAGAATCCGGCCTGGTGGTTGAGATTTCTGGGTGGGGTTTACGCGCGGGGCTTCTGTCAGCCCTGCCTTTGATTTGTTTACCTCCAGAGTTGGAAAGTGCGTATTTGCGTGAGATGGGAAAAGTGTGGATCGTGCTTCAGATTTCATCCTGACACTTTGAAATGACCAGTGTGTTGGTAATTATTTGCCATTTCCATGGCGTTTCCCACCGTAATAGTCATGAGGTCGGTCTCTGCATCCTGAAGCCTATGATGCTTTTTGCAGAGAAACCTCTGCTGCGGCCCAGGTAACTTGCTATTTCCCATAGTTGGCACAGGAGCCTTGGAAGATAGGATTGTTTTCATTATTATTTCACCATTTTTTCACCACTGTTTCAAGAACGGGAGCCCTTTTCAACCGTTAGAGGAAGAATCCTTCTTTGGAGATGAGATATTTTTCTGGGGTGGCAAGTGCAGGGCCTCTGTCAGTCCTGGGTTTGTAGGACTAGCGCCAGACATGAGAAGTGCGCCGTTGTGGGACAGGTGAATAGTGCGGATCCTGTTTCAGTCTAAAGACTGAAACAGGATCTGCACTTTTCACAGTTCCTTTCAGAATCATTTGATTCATCAGCTAGGAATGCCGATTTCTTCTCCGGACCAATCCAAGGCTAGGCCAAAGTAACTCGATCTTTCCAAGAGGTGTGTGGCCCAAATTTTGAAAGAACCGCTAAGTGTACAACTATTTGTTATTTTTCCGAAGCCCTTTTCACCGTAATTGTCATAAGGTTGGTCTCTGCATCCTTCGGCATACCAGAGTCTTCACAGACGAAACAGGCTGAGGCCCGGTAATCTTGGCATTTCCAATAGTTGGTCCTAGAGACTACCAAGAAAGTGTTCTTTTAATTATGATTCCGTTGTGGTTTCAGCATTATTTTCAGAACCCGAGCAGGGTTCTCGCATTAGCATATGAATCCTGCCTGGTGGTTGAGATTTCTGGGTAGGGTGTAAGTGCGGGGCTTCTAGAAGCCCTGGCTTTGATTTGTTTACCTCCAGAGTTGGTAAGTGCATATTAGCGTGAGATGTGAAAAGTGTGGATCGTGCTTCAGATTTCATCCTGACACTTTGAAATGACCAGTGTGTTGGTAATTATTTGCCATTTGCATGGCGTTTTCCACCGTAATAGTCATGACGTCGGTCTCTGCATCCTGAAGCCTATGATGCTTTTTGCAGAGAAACCTCCGGTGAGGCCCAGGTAACTTGCTATTTCCCATAGCTGGCACAGGAGCCTTGGAAGATAGGATTGTTTTCAGTATTATTTCACCATCCTTTCACCACTGTTTCAAGAACGGGAGCCCTTTTCAACCGTTGGCGGAAGAATCCTACTTTGGAGATGAGATATTTTTCTGGGGTGGCAAGTGTAGGGCCTCTGTCAGTCCTGGGTTTGTTGGACTAGCGCCAGACATGAGAAGTGCGCCTTTGTTTGACAGGTGAACAGTGCGGATCCTGTTTCAGTCTAAAGACTGAAACAGTATCCGCACTTTTCACCGTTCCTTTCAGAATCATTTGATTCATCAGCTAGGAATGGCGATTCCTTACCCAGACCAAGCGAAGGCTAGGCCAAAGTAACTCGATCTTTCAAAGAGGTGTGTGGCACAACTTTTGAAACAACCACTAGGTGGAGAACTATTTGGTATTTTTCCGTAGCACTTTTCACCGTAACTGTCATAATGTTGATCTCTGCATCCTTAAGCATACGAGAGTTTTCACAGACGAAAGCAGGTTGTGGCCCAGTAAACTTGGCATTTCCAATAGTTGGTCCTAAGGCTACAACGAAAGTGTTCTTTTAAGTATTGTTCCACTGTGGTTTCACCATTGTTTTCACAACCTGAGCAGGTTTCTCGCATTAGCATAGGAATCCTGTCTGGTAGTTGAGATTTCTGGGTGGGGTGTAACTGGGGGGCTTCTGTCAGACCTGCGTTTGATTTGGTTACCTCCAGAGCTTGTAAGTGCATATCTGCGTGAGATGGGAAAAGTGTGGATCGTGCTTCAGATTTCATCCTGGGAGTTTTGAAATCACCAGTATGTTGGTAATTATTTGCCATTTCCATGGCATTTTGCACCGTAATGGTCACGAGGTCGGTCTCTGCATTCTGAAGCCTATGATGCTTTTCGCAGAGAAACCTCTGCTGTGGTCGAGCTAACTTGCTATTTCCCATAGCTGGCACCGGAACCTTGGAAGATAGGATTGTATTCAGTATTATTTCGCCATCCTTTCACCACTGTTTCAAGAACGGGAGCCCTTTTCAACCGTTAGCGGAAGAATCCTTCTTTGGAGATGAGATATTTTTCTGGGGTGGCAAGTGCAGGGCCTCTGTCAGTCCTGGGTTTGTTGGACTAGCGCCAGACATGAGAAGTGCGCCTTTGTGGTACAGGTGAATAGTGCGGATCCTGTTTCAGTCTAAAGACTGAAACAGGATCTGCACTTTTCACCGTTCCTTTCAGAATCATTTGATTCATCAGCTAGGAATGGCGATTCCTTCTCCAGACCAATAGGAGGCTAGGCCAAAGTAACTCGATCTTTCCAAGAGGTGTGTGGCCCAACTTTTGAAACAACCGCTAGGTGGAGAACTATTTGGCATTTTTCCGTAGCACTTTTCACCGCAATTGTGATAATGTTGGTCTCTGCATCCTTAAGCGTACGAGAGTTTTCACAGATGAAACAGGCAGAGGCCCAGTAAGCATTTCCTATAATTGGTCCTAAGGCTACAACGAAAATGTTCTTTTAAGTATTATTCCCCTGTGTTTTCACCATTATTTTCACAACCCGAGCAGGGTTCTCGCATTTGCATAAGAATTCTGACTGGTAGTAGAGATTTCTGGGTGGGGTGTAAGTCGGGGGCTTCTCTCAGCCCTGCGTTTATTTGTTTACCTCCAGAGCTTGTAAGTGCATATTTGCTTGGGATGGGAAAAGTATGGATCGTTCTTCAGTTTTCATCCTGACAGTTTTGAAATCACCAGTATGTTGGTAATTTTTTGCCATTACCATAGCGTTTTGCACCATAATATTCATGAGGTCGGTCTCTGCATCCTGAAGCCTATGATGCTTTCTGCAGAGAAACCTCTGCTGAGTCGCAGGTAACTTGCTATTTCCCATAGCTGGCACAGGAGCCTTGGAAGATAGGATTGTTTTCAGTATTAATTCACCATTTTTTCACCACTGTTTCAAGAATGGGAGCCCTTTTCCACCATTAGCGGAAGAATCCTTCTTTGGAGATGAGATATTTTTCTGGGGTGGCAAGTGCAGGGCCTCTGTCAGTCCTGGGTTTGTTGGACTAGCGCCAGACATGAGAAGTGCGCCTTTGTGGGACAGGTGAATAGTGCGGATGCTGTTTCAGTCCAAAGACTGAAACAGGAGCGGCACTTTTCACCGTTCCTTTCAGAATCATTTGATTCATCAGCTAGGAATGGCGATTGCTTCTCCAGACCAATCGAAGGCTAGGCCAAAGTAACTCGATCTTTCCAAGAGGTGTGTGGCCCAACTTTTGAAAGAACCGCTAAGTGGAGAACTATTTGTTATTTTTGCGAAGCAATTTTCACAGTAATTGTCATAAGGTTGGTCTCTGCATCCTTAAGCATACGAGAGTCTTCACAGAAGAAACAGGCTGAGGCCCAGTAATCTTGGCATTTGCAATAGTTTGTCCTAGAGACTACCATGAAAGTGTTCTTTTAAGTAATATTCCATTGTGGTTTCAGCATTATTTTCAGAACCCGAGCAGGGTTCTTGCATTAGCATAAGAATCCTGCCAGGTAGTTGAGATTTCATGGTGGGGTGTAAGTGCAGGGCTTCTGTCGGCCCTGCCTTTGATTTGTTTACCTCCAGAGTTGGTAAGTGCATATTTGCGTGAGATGTGATAAGTGTGGATCGTGCTTCAGATTTCATCCTGACACGTTGAAATGACCAGTGTGTTGGTAATTATTTGCCATTTCCATGGCGTTTGGCACCGGAATAGTCATGAGGTCCGTCTCTGCATACTGAAGCCTATGATGCTTTTTGCAGCGAAAACTCTGCTGAGGCCCAGGTAGCTTGTTATTTCCCATAGTTGGCACAGGAGCCTTGGAAGATAGCATTGTTTTCAGTATTATTTCACTATTTTTTCACCACTGTTTCAAGAAAGGGAGCCCTTTTCAAACGTTAGCGGAAGAATCCTTCTTTGGAGATGAGATATTTTTCTGGGATCGCAAGTGCAGGGCCTCTATCAGTCCTGGGTTTGTTGGACTAGCACCAGACATGAGAAGTGCGCCTTTGTGGGACAGGTGAATAGTGCGGATCCTGTTTCAGTCTAAAGACTGAAGCAGGATCCGCTCTTTTCACCGTTCCTTTCAGAATCATTTGATTCATCAGCTAGGAATGGCGACTGCTTCTTCAGACCATTCGAAGGCTAGGGCAAACTAACTCGATCTTTCCAAGAGGTGTGTGGCCCTACTTTTGAAAGAACCGCTAAGTGGAGAACTATTTGGTATTTTTCCGAAGCATTTTTCACCG